>NC_072829.1:3980000-4172500 GCF_027744805.1 Dunckerocampus dactyliophorus | reverse complement strand
GCATGTTTTTTTATTGATATGCGTCAGCGTGGGCTTGGGCTTATTACCATTTAGCTGTAGCGTTGTACAGAAAAGCTAAGTGTGACATCAGACACCAAAAATGATCAAAATGAGATGTGCTTTCCAAGTATGAGACCTTTTACTGTTGCCCGCTGACAGCTGCGCTAATGCTAAAAATAGCAGAGTGCTAATAAATAGGAGAAGCAATTAGCCGGGAGTGTTTTTTGGCTTTGACACAATGCTACTCACATACAACCTTTTTGACAGGGGCTGGCTGGCATGGAATCTGACTTTTGTTTACAGTCATATTATAATATAGAGCCGCTCAAGCGTGTTCTTGCTGAGGAGTTTGTGGTTGTTTTGTCTTCTGATGCGCCGAACTTGCTTTTTAATAAGCCCAAACACAAAAACTTGTTTAAGACAACAAATAATATCGCCCCGACAGTCTTTTGCACCGTCCTTAATAACAAAACCAATAAGAAGCAGCGGAGCGGAACGAGAAGAGCGGAAGAGTCGAGCACTGACCGAGTCCCTTCATGGCTTTGTGGAGGAGCTCGGCGTCATGTTTGGCATTGAAGTTGACAAAAGGTCGAACGCTGCCTCTGTACGCCTGTCGGAAGAAACAAACCACATTAACACATTCAATCCCAGCCATTTTTCACATGACAACCCCTTCAGTACCAGCCATTTTAGATGATTTGGACTGATTTTTCAAGGCACACAGACTTCTGTCTTCTGTGTCTTTATAAACATGCAACCTAGCAAAAGAAAGACTCGTTTTTCATCCGAAAAAAAAAGTTTGTTTCTCAATTTTTCCGTTCTTTAGTAATCAGCAGTAGAACGTAGGTACATTTCAGGAAAATATCAGTTCCCAACAAGAAAAGGGAAGAAAAACACCTTTTTGTGAAAAGATGCATTTCAAGCATAACTTTGACTTTGACACTTTGACACTTTCTTTTGTGACAGCTCAAATATGTAAACAACGACACCACAACATAAACAATGCAAAAAAAGGGTTGTTTTACAAACAACAATTTATTTATGAATATAACAACACTAATTACAAATTTCACATTTGGAACTAAACTGTGTGTGTGCATGTGTGCACGCGTGTGTGCACACATGCATTTCCTTGACCTTCAACCTTCTGCACGCGACACTCCTCCATGCTCTTCCACTTCCTCCGTGCTGTCGAGTGTGTTTTATATACACACGCCGAGCTGTTATTAAATGCACTTCTGCCACCTTGTGGCTGTTTTTATGGCTTAAAACTGCTCTAAACGTGACATCTATTAGTGTGCAGTTGTGTCATCACCTCTTTTTGCCTCTCGCGCAAAAAACTTAAAAGACGCAGAAATATGACGTTATTTCATGTCGAAAGAGTTCTAATGTCATGTAGACAGTCATAAACCAGTTTTGTAACTACGACAAGGAATCACAATTAACCACAATAAATGAGGGATTACTGCAAAATATTTTTTAACATTTTCCTCCTTTTGTGTTGTTTTCAAGATACTTTATACTTTTAGCTAACATAGCTGCTACACTAAATTTGTTGTATGTCTCCACTACAATGACAATAATCCTTAAATCTTTCTTCCGATGGCTGACAGTCTAAAAAAAAAAAAAAAAAAAACTTAAAAAAGGGTGCATTTTGTTAGTTGCTGTATTAATACTGCCATGCATTTATTTCAATGCTTATTTTGCACTGAACATGCTGTGTAACTAGACAGTATTTATGTTGCTGTGGTCGTTTGTGATAATGATGACGTTAACAACAACAACAACACACGTCGACATAAACTGACCCATTTTTCATAGAAATGACCCCTTTGGAGCTCACATTTTATGTCGACAAAAGTGGTCAGCATCGATTTAAAGGAAAACTGCACTTTTTTTGGAACTTTGCCCATCAGCCTCAATCCTTATGTGAAACATGAACACACGTCTTTCTGTGCGTTCTAAAGAGAGAAAATCAGCTTGCATGAGGCAGCTAACAATGCACATAATGGGACATATCTACAGTATTTCGACTGTACAGGGAAAGCCCACCTCAGTCCACTATTGAGAGTTTGGAAACGTTAATGTTAGGTTACACAACATAATAATAAAATAATAAAATGACGTATCAAGACTCCGTAAACAAAATCACACTTCAATGCAATTGAAGTCTTCCTCAATGTATTGTTTTGGATTATTTCTTTCATTGTCTTTGACACAAACTTTTCCATGTCACAAAATGGTGATGCGCAAACGGGCTGAAATTGACATCAGATGGTGTTTTATACACAACAGGCACCAAGAAAGTATTGGAGCGAGTAGGAGCCCCAGCGCCACCCTCTGGGACAAAGAGGCTAAATGACTGACAGGGGGGTTCAGTCACTCTGGTCATTCCGCTATAGAACCAACGCCTCCAGGTGTTGGGACGGATGCACAGAATGAACTGTCGTCATCCAGTCTGTTTGGCAGAGAGAGAGAAGGAAAACAAACACGCATGCACATGTCAATATATCGAGGCCGGCAAAGTGCAAGTTTGTTTTTATTTATCACGCGGTTTATTGATTTACCGATTATCGTAACAGGCCTAGTATCACGTTACCATAAACGTGCCTGTTACAACATGGTCACAGCATGTATATAAAATAATAAAACCTTGTTGGAGGTTTTTGGAGGTGTTTTAATAGAGGGCTCTATAGGCGAACTAGGGGAATCCCATTACCTGCATTGTTAGCTGCCTCCTGCTAGCAGTTTTTCTCTATTTAGAACGGACAGAAAAGAGAAATACGTGTGTTCTTGTCTCACATAAGGATTGTGGATGATGGGCAGTTTTCCTTTAAGCCGGCACTTTTTAGTAATAAGAACACGCTGAATGAGTTGGTTGACAAAGAAGCAGGTTCCACAATGTAACATACACCAGGGGTGCCCAGCCATTTTGTTATTGGCCCTCTGCAAATTATAAAAGCAAATGGATTATTAATGAGACACAGTGTGAGATATTACGCTTATTTGCTTTGTCATCTAGAACAGTGGTGCCTGACCTATGCACATTAGCACTCAATGAGGTCATCATACTTACCTTTATACATTCCCACATCCCCGTAGCAGCATTTGGGACCAAATATGAGGTGAAAGAAAAACGGGAAAAATGCAGTGCGTTCAGGGTCGCCTCTCTCCGAAACCCAACAAAACAAAACAGCATAAACTTGCAAAAACCGTGGGATTTCTAACTGCAGGTGATTTTTTCAATAAAATAATGGCCCATATTTTCAAAATTGATGTGCATTTACTGGAAAACTATTATTATTATTTTTATCATTGTGCCTGAAAGTTTCCCGCAGCCCGGTGGTTGGGGACCCCTGATCTACAACACAAAGCTAAGATGTTTTGTTCAGATAGACATTTTTAGAGGTTTTAGCATGTCATGTACAAAATGTATCAAAGTGCCCCCACACTCTTAAATGTTTATGTATGCAGCAGCACCACTGACATGGGCTCTAATAGGAAAAAAACACCAATACATTTTAAATATTACAAAAGTGTACTTAGCACTCATAAAAAGGGTCTAAGAAATGTAGTTGCGTCCTTAAATAGTGTAAGACAATAAAATCTATTTAACTATAAAAATGTTTGGTTTTGTGATATAATAAATGATTACAGGCACAGTGAGTGCCAAAAGATAAATGGCTTCCTGCGGGCCATGAAAAGTCCAAATAGGTTTGATGCTTGTCAGTCTCGTTAAGCTGGCATCGCATTCATCACATTCACGCTGCTGCTGCTGCTTTTTCAGGTCATTTAAAAGAAAGGAAGAAAAAAAAGAGACTTTTTTTTTTTGAAACATGTCACGTCTAGCTGCTCTGGCTGCTGCACTGTGGGGACTTTAATTTGTGGGCAAAAAAATAAAAGAAAATAAAGGCAATAAAACATCTGGCCGGGTTCCAGGCTGCTTTCATTTCTCCTTTCTAACATTCGTGATCCTCATTGCACTCGAGGCTTCTCTCCATCAATTCTGCTGCTCGCCTGCGATCATTCAAAACTACTTTTGGAAAAAAAACACTTTAATCCATTATCTATCTATGATCTATCATGACCACAAAAAATCATAATCATCATAAATACAGTATTTGTTTTCTTTATTCACAAAGAACATAACTTAACAAAAATATAAACAAACACTGTTTTTGCTCCCATGTTTTATGAGCAGAAAAATGAGACGAGATGTAGAACTTTTCTACGTACACAAAATGTCTATTCCTCTCAAATCTGTCTAAATCTGTTAGCACTCATAATTCATCCACCTGACAGGTGTGGCATATCAAGATGCAGCATGATTATTGTACAAGTGTGCCCAAGGTTGGCCACAATAAAAGGCCACTCCAAAACGTACAGTTCAATGATACAGCAATCAGTCGCCACTTCACTGTTCGAATTTCACTTCACTCTCACGATTTTTCAAAATATATTAATTAATAAATCATGCAGTTTCGTGGTTGACTACAGCCTATTGTTGGTCAAAAAATATGCAGATTTAAGCAAATTGTACCTATTCACTTTGTGATGAGATGTAGCATTTTACACTGGTCTCGCATTTGGAAATTGTTCAAATCTGTGCAGTCGTCCCAAACAAACATCGCAGTTCGGTCATCGCTCCGTCGCTGTATCACAGTTTTCCAGAAATTAATTAATGAATTAATGATCGCTGTTTCATGGTGGACTATGGTCTATTATTAGTCTAAACATATTGAAATGCAAGTCGCATGTAGTATTCTGGCCACTATGCAGCAGTAATGTTATGACATATCCATCCTTATTACATTACAGACTAAAAAAAATAATCTTCTACTCCCATTCCGTGTGGAAGTGGTAAGTTTGGGTCTTCTTACTTTGTCCTTCTTCCTCACGCCGTTGAAATCCTTACTTAAGTTTAGAAGTAATAAATTCGTAATAAATTGGTAGCTTAATATTACAAACATTAAACAATAGTGTAATGGTGACTACAGGGGTGTTATTTAATGTCTACAGGGCTCTAATAAAGTTAAAAACAGTATTTACAAAGTCATAAGCAGGTTTTCTATGCTCTAACTAAGAAAACATTCAATTTGTTAACACTAAATCCTACTGTACATAGCGAAAATTAATTTATTGCGGTCGGGTCTGGAAACAATAACCACTATAAACAAGGCATGACTGTATTTCGGAAAACGCTAATACTAAGATAGTCCATCTTCCATCTACTTCCTCTGCCGCTTATCCTCACTAGGGTCGCAGGGGTATGCTGGACTTCGGGCGAGAGGCGGGGTACACCTTGGACTGGTCGCCAGCCAATCGCACCATAATTTGCTTTAATCTCCAAAATATTGCACAAACATACAGAGCGTGTATGTGGAGGTGTCTTTCGCTTGCCCTCCGTCTGCTCACCAGAAGTGATGCCAACGGCTTCTAATTCATGTGGTTGAAACCCAGCAATAGGAGTGTCAAGGTGACTATAGGGGTGTTATTTCATGTCTAGAGGACTCTTAATAATGTTAAAAAAAAAAAAAAAAAAAAAACGTATTAAGAAGGTCGTAAAAAGGCTTTCTATGCTCCAACTACAAAAATATTAAATTTACAAATAAGGAATCCTACTTTGCGGAAATTCATTTATCACAGTTAAGTCTGGAACCAACTAACCACGATAAATGAGGGATTACTGTATTGTTCCACATAGAACAGGATGTCAATATAAGCGGGTTCCACTGTATAATATAGGCTGGGTTGTCCAAAGTGCGGCCCAGGGGCCATTGGTTTTTTTGTTGGGTTTTTTTTTGCCCTTGGTATATTGTAAAACCAAAATGATTTATTCATGGAGAGATATATTATTAAATATTACACTAACATGCTTTGTCAGCTATAACACAAAGCTAAGATATTTTGTTCTGATAGCTTAGCATGTACAACCAAACCTCAAAACCTTTTCGAATGCCCCAGTTTTTCATCAAAAATGTTTGCTCTGTAGTGGATTGTTCCGAGAAATCGAGTGCCCAAACAAGCCACCCTTGCTGACTCACTGAGGTCATTTGCATTTTTTTTTTTTAAATCGAGTGTGACTGCAAAATAACCCACCATGGGGCCAAAGAAAGTTGCAGGTGCCAGCAATTTGATGAAGAAGGTGAGTAACACTATTGAATTCCATTTGGCCAGGATGCACGGGAAGTCCGCATCAACAATAAGTTACATTCTAACTATTTTGCATTGTTTTCTGCACGTGTTCATTATAAAAAAATATTTTTGGGTGTCTGGAACGGATTAATCAGATTTTTCTTATTGGAAAAACTGCCTCTATTTTCCCCCAAAATAACATTGTGATATAGTTTTAGTACAGGTTAAAATACTCATGTGTTTTTGTTGTGATTACAGACAGGTTTTAAAAATAGGTGCACCCACAAAAAAATTAAGACCATTGTGCAAAATCCACATAATCAGACGACACGGCTGTGAGCATGAAAGGTGTCAAATGAAGCGTCTCCTGATCTTTTCAAAAGGAGACAATGCAGCTTTTTAGTCATGAGCGGTCTCTTCACAGAATATGATTTTGCCGTGCACACGTCAGCAAGCGATAACAATGATAAGCTCATTTGATCTGCGTCGGCCTACAAAGGAAAATGCTTTGACCTTTCTCGTTTGATTAAAAGGCTGAATAACGTCTATTGGATCGTTTCTCTGCGAAAGACTCACCATGTTGTTTTCTGGTGATGGTTCAGAGCTGAAAGGGAGAAATTACGCTTTAGAATGAGATTCGAAATTCTTTTGAGCGCTTCTAATGAGGTTCTCACCAGCACACGTGCGTCATCCTCTCCTGGTGCAGTCGTGTGTGCAGGAAGCGCGTCCACCTGTGGTGTCATCTTCCACCGCCTGTCAATCAGACCAAGTCTCCATTGTGTCACCTGGCACAAAGTGTTAAAGGAGTAGTGACCTCTGGGCTGTCGCCATGGCAACACGGTGGTCGAAGTCCATGGGACTCAAGAGTGTTTCACACCTGTTGGTACACAGCATGCCTACATCACTATTCAACATAACAGGCTATTAAAAACTATTACATGCGAGAAGCAAATGGTCCCCAAACACACAAATTGTTTTCGTATTTAAACAAAATGTTTTGTTTTGTTTGCACGACAAAGACGTTTTAGAGCCTGACGTGTGAAAACAACAACATCGTTACCAACAGTAAAGATGGCGGACTAGCACACTCATGTTGTAAAACAAAACAACAACGGCTATCATAGTTCATCATTTCATGGCTACTATTATGTGTGACTGTTTCAATGCAGTGTTGTCATTGTGATCACTATCATAGTTCATCATTTCATGGCTACTATTATGTGTGACTGTTTCAATGCAGTGTTGTCATTGTGATCACTATCATAGTTCATCATTTCATGACTGCTATTATGTGTGATTGTCATTGACAGCGTTGTCATTGTGGTTGTTGATATTGTTTTGTCCTTTGTCCTTATGTCCTTGTTCGTCTTTATAGTTGTCACAGACATTTATTTGCTGATGTCGTTCTGTATGTTTCTGTTGTTCTGTTCTTGTTGTCACAATTGTTGTTGTTGCTGCTGTTGTCCTTGTCTCTTGTCTGTCTTTTTTTTTGTCTCCCTGTAATCCCCGCAACCCTTGGATAAGACACGGGACAACATTTTGTCATTACGTGGAGAATCACGTGTGAATTGAACAAATATTGAAGCAAATATTCTTTGACCCTTTGGTGAGCTACTCAACATCAGCTGATGTGCTAATGCTAGCTCATGAACTCCCTCTCGGGAGACCCCTGTGATAGCATCACGGTCATAAACCACGTGTTTATGTTCAACAACATAGACAACCAACTAGTGTTTTCAGGACAAGACATAATATAATGAGAACAAAACTGCAAAGTTGTTAAAGTACACTGTGGCTTCCCCATGGGACAAAAATGAGCTGCGAACAAACCGCATTGCTTGTTTCTTTTAAAGACTAAAGCGGCATTTACACTTGCACGAATTTTGCCTCTGCATTGTCCCGCAATTTGCTGTGGCGATATGTGTCATTTATTTATGTACTGTATGAAATTCTTTTGAGCACTTCTAATGAGGTTCTCACCAGCACACGTGCGTCGTCCTCTCCTGGTGCAGTCGTGTGTGCAGGAAGCGCGTCCACCTGTGGTGTCATCTTCCACCGCCTGTCAATTAGACCAAGTCTCCATTGTGTCACCTGGCCCACTTGATAAGCGTGAAGACTAGTTTGCGCACAGAAAACCAGCTTTCTGTGAAAAGAAAGATTTCAAGCATAACTTTCACTATGACATAAATATTTTTTGCTTTTGTGACAGCTCAAATATCTAAACTAACTATATTGCTACACTTCTCCATGCTCTCCAACTTCCTCCTTCCTGTCTTCTGTGTTTCCTGCACCATCATGGGTGCCACGATGAGCGCTGCCGAGCTCTTAGCACATGCACTCCTGCTACCTAGCTGCCATTTTTGTGGCTTCAAATTTCTCTACAGTGATGCTGAGTTGCATGATTACCCCTTTTTGCCTCTGGCGCAAAAAAACATAAAAAACGTATAAATACGTCTTTGGAATCAGGCGTTACATTTTTTTTTTTTACATATAAATACATGCTTGGTATTGAACGAGTTAACTAAAAATCATACTAACCGAGAGTCCACTGTACCTGACGGCGGCATTTTGGAGCAGAAATTGTTTACACATATGTATGACGGTCTTAGATTTTTCAGTCTGACACTCCTGATTTGCTTGCTAATGGATCAATACTAACATTTTCTGTATCGTTCAATCCGAAAATTCAAATGGTAATTGAAATCAGACCCGGGCAGGGAAGACAATTAGTTGTCAGGTTATTTTTACAAAGTAACATCGCCAACTACTGGCCTGGCATGTGTATTACACTCTGTTCACTGTCAGAATTTCACCACATTGCCCCAAAAAGATATTTTCTTTTGTAAAATTGCAAATTTGCTTCTTTATTTTTAGTGAGTGACCTACAAAGTGTCAAAGTGGAATGAAATTGAAAGTCAACTTTGATTAAGATTCGATGACTTCTGTTGTGTTTTATTTATTGTCAACAAGGCATCACTTGCTTTGGTCTTGTGCATCAATCACTTAAATACGCTTGCGAAGACTGCATGCCATCTCCGCATGCGTGGTCTCAGAGGAGCAGCCTGCAGCCTCATGATAGGCATCAACTCACGACAACACACACACTCACACACACTCACACACACACACACACACACACAGATCACATATCAGTGCACCTTAATTAAAGTGAGCACTTGCGAACGGCGCCTCCTAGCTCATCTGACTCGCGGTTGCAAGCGTGCAGGCAATTTCCTTGAGGTCCAAATAAACAAGGCGGCTCACAGCTAATAACACGTTTATCAGATTTAATGGACATTCGCTCGACTGCTCGAAGACTTCTTCAGTCCACCGTGGACGACCACCTGAGCCTGCTGAGCAGATCACGTTGCTTTAGTTGGATGGTAACTTCATTAAAAAAACTTTCAAAATGAGCTCCAGTGGATGGCGTTTTGTCTGATGGAAGCTAACCTGATAAAGAGTACTAGAATCTACTTTAGTATTATACAATCTTCATTTGAAGACAACATGTGGCGGTTTTTCAGGAACAAGGTCAGCTAATGTTAGCATGCGTGTTCATTTTTCTTTCCACGTATTCTCTGAGTACCTAATTTTGCCACTGGAAAAACATCACTCACAAGTACACCTGAGTAGGTACCGTGCAGTGAAAGGCCAACATGGGCCACATACTGTAATGTTTCTCTATCTTGTCTGTGAATATTCTTATTCATCCAAGCCAAGGCATTAAATCCATTGCAACTGGACTGTTCTAGCTTTCTTCAAAGATATTTCACTAGCTAGGACTGGTCACTAAAGCTGTCCTATCTAGTCATGAGCATGAACTAATGAAGCTTGCTCTCATCCAAGCAGTCGTGAGCATCAGTTCATATGCATTACTAAATAGGACTAGAGACTCGCTCTGTCCTACCTAGTGGTTAGCATCAGTTCATGCTCATGACTACAAAGGACTAGAGCTGTCGTAGCTAGTTAGAATTACTTCATGTTCACGGCTAGATAGGATTAGTGGACTATAGCTACCTTCTGACGTTCATGACTAGATAGGATTATAGACTAGGGCTGTCCTATCAAGTTGTGTCAGGTAATGTTCACAGCTAAATTGGACTAAAGACTAGAGCTGTCCTATCTAGTTGTCAACATCAGTTCATGCCCACGATTAGACAGGACTAAAGACTAGAGCTGTTTTCTGATGCTCAGGACTATATAGGACAGCTCTAGTATCTAGTCCTACCTAGTATCAGTACATGTTCACAACTAGATCATAAACTGAGCATGATCTGATACTCACAACTAGATTGGAATGGACTACAGCTGTCCCATCTTGTCGTGAGTAGTCTGATACTCATGACTAGATAGGGCTAGAATTTGTCCTATCTAGTTTTGAACATCAGTTCATTCTCACAACAAGACAGGACTAGAGACTAGGGCTGTCCTCTGATGCTCACGACTAGATAAGACAGCCCTAGTATCTAGTCCTATTATCATCAGTACATGCTCAAGACTAGATCATAAACTGCGCATGATCTGACACTCACGACTAGATAGAGCTAGAGACTACAGCTGTCCTATCTTGTTGTGAGTAGTCTGATACTTACGGCTAGAGAATAGAGTTGTCCTATTTAGTTGTTAGCATCAGTTCATGCACATGACTAGATAGGACTAGAGCAGTTCTATCTAGTCATGAGCATGAATTGATGAAGCTTGCTTGCATGAAAGAAGGCTTCTTCAGTTTTGTCCTATCTGGTTGTGAGCATGAGTAGATAAGATTAGAGACTAGAGCGGTCTAGCAACTAGATAGGACTAGAGATTTGAGCTGTTCTATCTAGTCATGAGCATGAATTGATGAAGCCTGCTTGCATGAAAGAAGGCTTCTTCAGTTCTGTCCTATCTAGTTGTGAGCATGAGTAGATAAGATTAGAGACTAGAGTGGTCGAGCAACTAGATAGGACTAGAGACTAGAGCTGTTCTATCTCGTCATGAGCATGAATTGATGAAACCTGCTCGGATGAGATGTGAAACGTCTTCTAAGCCAATCTGAAGAGTCCAGCTGTGATGGATTGAATGCCCTGAGGGTATCACTGTCAAAGGGTCTAAGAACTTTGGATACTTGGTAGAGCTTCTACACTGTTTTTTCTCCATCCACTGAGAACCCCTGAGAAAATCCATAGGATGCCTTGTGGAATACATTATAGTCTCCTGCCATGTATATGTAGTAGTATGATAGCATGCAATTATTCCTCTCAGCACAATGAGCACAGTGCATGACAACATCCAGATCATGTCTGCAAGCGTCCACATTTCACAGCCGGCCACACTGTCCACCGTGACTTTCAGCGCTATGGGACATCTTTGCATTGAATCGTAGACAGCTCCACCCGTCTGGGCGCTGACTGACACAATGAATTCTGTCATCCATCACCGATGGATGACAGAATCGATCGTTTAGTTTTTCTGCAAAAAGGCTAACCTAGCATGACGTTGCTGTTAAAATGTAATGTTAGCACTTTAGCATCACACAGCTATGCTGTTGTTAACATTTGTGTGCTCCTGAATGCATGCAAAAAAAAATAAAAAATCCAGGAATACATTGTGTACATAGGAATGAATGTGAGAGCGAATGGTTGTTTGTCTATATGTGCCCTGCGATTGGCTGGCGACCAGTCCAGGGTGTACCCCGCCTGTCGCCCGAAGTCAGCTGGGATAGGCTCCAGCATACCTGAGTCCCTAATGAGGATAAGTGGCATAGAAGATGGATGAATAGTCGTGCCCTTTTTTCCCTATTTTTGCTTTTTTTTTTGTAATTTTCAAAATATTTCAACATTCTACTTTATCTTTGTAAATGTTGTTCTCGTAATACTATGACTTTAGTCCCATAATATTTTGACTTTTTTCCTCGTATAACTTTTTTTCGCAACCTCATTTTCCAAAAATGTTTCCAAACAACTTGTTTGTTTTGTTTCTCATGATCTTTCGACTTTAAAATAATGCTTTTTTTCTGTCAATATTTTGACTTTATTTTTGTAAAATGACTGCTGGTCTTTCCATTTTTGATGCTGTCTTTTTTTTTTTTTTCTTTTTTTTAGTTTTCTTGCTGAATTATATTTTTAGAATGTGCTGCGGGCCAATAAAAAAAAAAAAGAGGTTTGTGAGCGTTTACGTCGGCAACAGTGAATCACGACTGCATGGCCGCTGAGTGCAGGTGTTATTATCAACTATTAAGTTGTAATTAAGGCTTTTCCCTGGAGGCAAACACTGGTATGGATGGTTCCCTTTAAAAAGCTGAATAACTCTCAGCTTCATTAAACAGTTTTAAATTGAGACGCATGCTTGTAAGCTCTTTTTTGTCCTCGAGGGTGTTAAGTTTAGCGTGAAAAAGGGCAAACGCCGTTTTAAGACCAACTCCCGCTTGTAATGAGATGAGAAGAGTGCAAATTACCCTCCTGAATGCACCACATGAATCAGGAAGGCATGAAGGGAAAATGTTTTAATAATAATCATGATGAGGCAGAACATCGATCAAGCGGGGTCGGCAGTTGAAGCATTCAGTCCATTATAAATCATTTCTTGCTTCTGTCAGTCTGCAGAGGAACTCTGAAGGTTCAGTCCAGGCAGTCAGTGTGTGATCACAGCACATGTTGGAGTTCCTGGTCCAAGCGGGGCTGCCTGAAGGAGCGTGCTGCCTGCAGCGTGGCTTTGCCCACCGAGTTCCTCAGCTGCTTCAGGAGCATCCAGAGCAGCAGCATCATGAGCATGAGGAGACCCAACAGCATCCCCAGGTACACGCTCACGTTCCAGCCCCAGTTCAGTTCCAGGGGCAGCGAGGTGGACGCGACCAGGAATCTCCTGGGGGCAGGCATAGGGGCGAGACACCCTCCTCCACAAATTCCACAGCGTCCCCCCCCACCCTTTTAGAAGATGGAACTTGTCAGGGATGGAGAGACATCATTCCAACAGGTATCCAAGGCCGCTAGGTGATAAAATCCTCATCTGTCTCCATGATCAGGAGGCATCCATCCTGTCAGACAGCCGGCACGCTCAGTCTTTGCTCCTCGCAAATGAATATGCTCCTTTCTGCAGCTATTCCTCCGCCTGCTGCTCCCTCGCTCGTCTGACTGCTGCACAACGCCAGCCTCCCCACCAAAGAGAGGGAGGAGCGACTGAGATGTTATTGGCTGCAAAAACCACAGCTTTCTTCACTTTATTATAGCAAAACTGCACAGTTTTGCAATGATTTGTTTGATTTTGCCTCGGATTTCGTACACTGTCTACGCAAAATCGGAATCCCTCACGGTTAATTAGTTCCAGACCCGACCGCAATAAGTGAATTTCCTCCAAGTAGGAGTCATCTCGCTGGGATGTACAAAAAGTCCGTACATTCCATCTATTCGTCATCCGTAGGCCTGTCACGATAAAAAAATTTGCTGAACGATAATCGTCCCACAAATGATATTGTCAACATTTTGAGACCATTTTTTAATGAATGTAATGATAATATATGGCATAATGCGAGTACACCGTATCAAAAGAAATAAACTTTCATTTCTCAAGAGTATTTAACATTGTAACTAGAATGTCAAGAGCTTTCAAATACAATTAAACATACAAAATTAAACAGACAAAAAATAAATAAATAAAAAACACAATGAAAATAAAATGGACTCAGTCTGTTTGAGCAAAAATTGCACTTAAATAAAAATCACCAATCACAATATTTCTCATTTTGAATCAGTGTCACTTTTGTTATTGTCTGAATATTGACCAAAAAAAATATAGAGAGAGAAATAACCCAGAAATACTCTGAAGTTCACATTGTGTATCAAAACAGTTGATGCTTCTGTGATCATGTCATGTAAATTACATCTGAGGCACCCACCATAGCTTGTGCTGAAAATGTTAGCATGCATGAACTCCAGATATCTTCAGAATTTTCTAGTCATTGACAAACGGTCAATGACATATGGCTAATTAGTTACCGAATCCCACCCGTCCCCGACCTGCAAACACGTTTTTCTTGATGGCAGTTAACTCTTTTACTCCTGAGCTGCTGCATACACAATGGTGACAATAAGTCACACCATGCACCCCCACCCCACTGTGTTGCTTGTGCTATTATTTTTCTGACAAATACACTACATTGTGGTGCTGTTATTAAACCGCATAGGTCGGATTGACTTGGAATGTCTTACAAGGCTTAATACACTCGACAAAACAATCCCTATAACTTTCGGGTGTTTAGCTGAATCACTACAAAATTTGGTACACACCTTCAGGGGACTGACTCGTGCACGTCTGTAAAATTTGAGCAAGACTGGTGGAAAAACACTCATTCAATACCAAAGACGTATTTATAAACCCGAACGCCCAATACCAAAGTCGTATTTATACAAAAAAAAGGTGATGGCGCACATGCACACTGAAAGATGTCACTGTTAGAGCAGTTTTGAGCCATTAAAAACAGCCACAAGGTGGCAGAAGTGCATTTCATAAGAGCTCTGCGTGGATCTTTTGCATGTAAAAACACACGCGCACATGTGCACACACACAGTTTAGTTCCAAATGTGAAAATTGGAAATAGTGCATAGTGTATTTGTAAATACATTGTTATTTTGAAGTAAAACAACCCCTTTTTGTGTTAGTATAGCTGTTTAGATATTTGAGCTGTCACAAAAGCAAAAAATATTTGTGTCAAAGTGAGCGTTATGCTTGAAATGTATCTTTTTACAAAAAGCTGTTTTTTTCCCTTTCATTATTGGAACTGATATTTTCCTGAAACTTACCCATGTTCTACTGAAGATTACTAGAGAACGGAAAAAAGGTAGAAAACTTTTTTTTCTGATGAAAGACGAGAGTCTAATCTTTCTTTTGGTAGGTTCCATGTTTATACGTATAGCCGGAGAACACAATATTCTGTGAGCCTTGACAGATCAGTCAAAATCGTCTAAACTGGCCGGGACTGAATGACCATTTGTCAAATGTGCCACAAACGTCATTTACAGTCATGCCAACTGAAGTTTAAAAGGCAGCTTGACAAACCTTAGACGCTCTGTGGGGGTACCATTTAAACAAGTGGGCTCTCTCCCCCCACGTGAGCTGTACAGAGCCCACCAGAGAAGACATGTTAATGACAGCTGCTCTCTGGATGCCCATGCTGTCCGTACCACATGCTCCTCTGGATGCAGCTTGCTTCAGCAGAGAAAGGAAGGCCTGCCATGAGAAGAGTGAGAGAACATTTGAATCCCCCCATACAATGACAGATGAGTGCCTTCTATCTAGAAAACATTTAGCAGACCCTGACTCCACTATAGGCAGCTATCATTAGCTTAGTTATCATTAGAGGAGCCACAGCATTGGTGCGGAAATTCTCAATCATCTTCTCAGCAGTTACAGTATGAAAGTCGGCCACCAGGTTGATTCCTGCGTTGTTTATGAGGCAATTAAGGCCTTCCTCTTGCACCAG
Source organism: Dunckerocampus dactyliophorus (assembly GCF_027744805.1). Classification (NCBI taxonomy): domain Eukaryota; kingdom Metazoa; phylum Chordata; class Actinopteri; order Syngnathiformes; family Syngnathidae; genus Dunckerocampus; species Dunckerocampus dactyliophorus. The sequence goes on along the minus strand of NC_072829.1, from coordinate 4,156,911 downwards.
CTGATGCACCTCTTCCACACACTTCTGGATACTCTCATGATTCACTACATCTGGGAGAAGAACACATCACTCATTATTGTGGCAGACAAGCTAGGGGAACAATATACAATACATTGTTGCTGTAAATTACAATTTGTGGCATGCTAGCATACATGTAATACAAAGATCATCAATGTTTTATCATCACTACACAAAGCAACAACTTTACATATGCGATCAAGCATACGCAAAACAGCTCATAACTTAGCGATGATGTGAACGTTAGAATGCTTCTCTGCCAGTTCCTTAAGTTTCTAGTACAAAAACAAACATACAACTTATCACATTTTACACTCAGAAATAACCAAATGTAAGAATATTGTTGTGGCTGGTAACATTTTAACTCCTTGCACATGTACTGCTTGCCAACAGGCATGGCAGGCAAATGCTTAGGGCCAGCTATTAATACGACAGCAGGGACAATTTTTTAAACTCAAACTACACAGACGAGGAATTTGTTTAAACAGGTAAATAAGTTCCTGGTAATACACATTCCTGGAAATGTTAAGTGGCCAAATGATAACATGGTTGGTAACATTTGAACTCGTTCCACAATTACCACACTTATTAACATGTAGAAAATGATATTTTAAGAGTTGTGGTGCTTACCAGCGCGCTGGAGGGGTCTCTGGTCGTGGCTATTATCTTGCCCGGTGAAAATCCTCCAGTGGCCAGACTTTTGAATGCTGCAACTGCAGTCCCAGACCACGGTTAGCTCCCGTTATCAGCACAGAACCACAATTTTTTAAATTGGCAAACGCACTCATCATTTCAGGTTTTCTCAAGCTTGTCGTGTTGCTTCACATGCACCACTAGTCATGTAGCAGGAGTGTACAATTCACCAATAAATGCCATGAACTCATGTATTCACCTCAGTGGCCTTTGACTTAAACATTAACCACATGGCATACTGTAGATCCATAGATGGTTACATGGGTACATTTTGTTCAGCAGTCAACCTAAACAAGCAAACAAATGGTCGGTGGACCACATTCTGATTCGTAGGAGTTCGGACAAGACAGGTTTTAAAACTCATCCACAAAACACTTACTGAGAACACGCCGTTTCGTATCTGTAGCTTTAATGTTAATGAGCTGTGTTTGCCCACACCTGTCTTCAACTCTCTCTTTTTGAACATCGCTCCCTCACTCTAGCAAAAATTAATCAACTCATTCAATCCCAGCCCTTTTCAAAATTTAACCTTCCAGTATCGGCCATTTTAGATTTTGACTTGTTTTTCAAGGCACACAGAATATTGTGTTCTCCAGCTATATAAACATGCAACCTACCAAAAGAAAGATTAGACTCTCGTCTTTCATCAGAAAAAAAAAAATTGTTTCTACCTTTTTCCGTTCTCTAGTAATCAGTAGAACATAGGTGAGTTTCAGGAAAATATCAGTTCCCAATAAGAAAAGGAAGAAAAAAAGCTTTTGTGAAAAGATACATTTCAAGCATAACTTTCACTTTGACAAAATATTTTTTGCTTTTGTGACAGCTCAAATATCTAAACCCCTCTACCAACATAACACAAAAAAGGGGTTGTTGTACTTCAAAATAACAATATATGAATACGTCCTTGGGAGCGAGCGTTCGGGTTTTAAAAAAAACAAAACAAATACGTCTTTAGTATTGAATGAGTTAATAAATGGTCGCTGTTACGGGGTTGACTATGGCCGCTTGTTAGTCAAAACGTATTGAAAGACAAGTCATACAAGTAGTATTCTGGTCACTAGGTGTCAGTAATGTTGCACTGATGAGACATTACAGTATCTTCATCTTGAACAGCATAGTCAGCCAGGGATGCAGAGTCCGACATAACAGTGAAAAAAAGTTTTCCTCTCATTCTGTGTGGAAGTGGTATGTTTATGGCTTTTTGCTTTGTCCTTCCTCCTCACTCACTCTTGCGCAATGTGGTGTAAACAAAGCTAGCAGTAGTAGTTGTAGCGGCAGTAGTCGTGCCGCAGTGTCCATTAGTGTCGGACTGGCTGCCTTGTATGCCAATCAAGTGACTAACGTCATAGTGAGGATGGATGATAGGCTGACCACTTTTTCCCCAATGCTAACATGAGAGTTATGTCTTATTATCACCATCATGTCTACTACAGTATGTTAGGTAATATGAGTGTAAAGGTGACTATAGGGGTGTTATTTCATGTCCACAGGGCTCTAATGATGGTAAAAAAAAAATTAAAACAAACATTTTTAGAAGGTCAAAAACAGGTTCTTTTCTATGTTCTATACTCTACCTATGAAAATATTCCATTTAGTAATATTCTCTTTTTGCAGTCGGGTCTGGAACCAATTAACCGCAATAAACGAGGGACTAGTGATATTGCTGTTACAACTAGGGTTGTTGCGATACAACTTTTTCCCCTCTGATCCAATACCAATGTCGCAGCTTTGAATATCAGCCGATACCGATATCAATCTGATATCAGCACGTATCATTCAAAAGGCTTGATCAAGTGATACTACTCAAACAGAGAACAATAATCAGCAACAGTAGGTATAAGAAAAACGGACCCACTTCTTTATGCATCACGGGTATGGTTTGAGCAACAATGTACTGGCAGCCAGGCATAATATAGTCAGGTTTGTGGTGCTGAATTAAGTGTTTAACCCCAACATACTGTAACTCACCACCGACAGGAGCTGGACATCTTTTCTACTCCATCACTAATAACCTCTTGTCGTCCCGTGGGAGATTCCTGTGTACAGCTGCTTCAAATGCGCGATGAGTTTGGTCGTATTTAGGCCTGTAACAACAATAACAAATTTTGCTGGACGATAGTTTTCCTCCAAATTATCACTGATAAACGACATTATTGTCAACATTTTGAGACCATTTTTTCATTAATGTAATGATAATATATGGCATAATGCGAGGACACTGGATCAAAAGCAATAAACTTTAATTTCTCAAGAGTAATTAACATTTTAATTAATCAAGAGCTTTTAAGTAAATAAATTAAACATACTAAATTAAACAGACTGAAAAAAAATTTCGCAAAAATTGCACTTAAAGAAAAATCACAATCAATCACAAAGTTTCTGATTTTGAAATCAGTGTCACTTTCATTATTAAAAAACTGAGAAATAACCCGGAAATATGCTTAAGTTGGCATTGTGTGTGGAATACGCTGTTTGTTTAATGAGGTGTAATGTTTTGTCGAATTTTGGTCACAGTACGTGTTTTCGATGCAGCAAAATTCGTCTGGTGCACAACAACACGTAATACTTTGGGAATCAGGGCAGCTGAAACGTAAGCTCCACCGATTTGTCTTATTTATTTCAATGTTTTTATTTATTTTAAATGGTGATGCGCAAACAGCCTGAAATTGACATCAGGTCATGTTTTATGCACAACAGGCACCAAGAAAGTATTCGATCACACACTCTCACACGCCCTAGTGCACTCACTAGGGTGTGGCAAAGAGACTGGATGACTGACAGGAGGGTTCACTCACTCTGTTCATTCCGCTATAGAACCAACGCACGCATATGAACAGAGCGAACTCTCTCGTCACCCAGCCTGTCTGGCAGAGAGAGAGCAAACACCAAAACAAACACGCATGCACATGTCATAAAATTGACAAAATTGTTGCGTTCGTTTTTATTTAGCGTGCAGGTAATTGATTTATTGATTATCGTGACAGGCCTGTTATGACCGGAGTGTGGCTGCCGAAAGCTTGGCCCCTGGTATGCAGGGACCGAGGCAGCAGCGTGCAAATAAAAGTCTTTTAATAATCACGAGCAGGTGCAAATACTCAGGCGACACAAAACGACAGCGAAAAAGGCTCTGTGAAAACATACACGGCAGTCTTGGGCAGTAGCAACAGGTGCGAAAAACGTCAAGGTGACAGCACAGGTAAAGTAAATGGAGGCAATGAACCAGCGCAGTCCTTGTGACAACGCTGGGCTTATAAACCCACCTAATTGCAATTTGCAAACAGCCGTACACAATTCCACGGGGGTAAAACGGCTGCATCTTACCCCAAGCAGGAAGTGCTTGGGGTATTAAACAAAAAAACAAAAAAAAAAAAGAGCAAAACGTGAGGAAAAAATTTTAAATGCTAAAATGAACTACACTATTAATAATAATGATTTGTCACCTACGGCATGCTTTTTTAAAAAAAATGTTATATCTACATGGGTTGGTTTTGGGCTGTTCAAAAAAATGAAAAGACTCAAAATTTCCCCAGAATCCTTGGATTTTTCTGTATGCAGCCCTCGGTGGAAAAGCTTTGGACACCCCTGACCTACAGCAATTATTGGCTCACTATTTGGTAAATAGAACCTATTAGCACACATTCTACAAAAGTGATGTCTAAATTGTGGCCAGGGGGCCATTTGTCGCCCATGGCAGGTTTTTAAAACCACAGAACATTTAGAAAAAATAACCAAACAAATTCAATTTTAAAAAACAACAACTGGAAAACAACAGCAACAATTGAAAAAAAGAACCGTAATTTTATGAGCATAATGTCATATTAACAAAAAAGTTGCAATCTTCCAGAAAAAAAAGTCAGAATCTTATGAAGGAAAAAAAAAGTACATTTATAAGCATAAAGTTAAAATACTAAAGAAAATGACTTTTTTAAAATTGTAATATGAGAATTTAAAGTTGCAGTTAGCAGATAATTGGTTGGAAAAAAGTTATAACATGATAAGAATAAAGTCAAAATATTATGGGATGAAAATCAAATATGAAAGTCGAACAAGAAATTTGAAATATTTGTAAATTAAAATAAAACAGCAAAAATGGAAAACATGTGCAATCGATAAATAAAATAATGTAAATGACATGATAAATAAAAACTAAAAGAAAGTTTAGTATAGTATAGTACAGTATAGTTCTACGTGTGGGCTCACTATTTGGCAAGCAAGGAAGCCGCTCCCGCTGAAAAAAAGTAGAGCTCCGCTACAAACTGCAGATAACGCACGCGCCCATAAAAAGACGTGACTTGTGAGATAGCGCCCTCTGTTGGATTTGTAGCTACAGCAAGCGTTTCCCCTGCCGATAGCGTCGTATTGAAATTACCATTAAATAAAACGCATTATTTACCATTTAACCACGAGAAAAATCAGTGTATATGTGAGACAGCTGCAAATACACGTTTACACGTTAATTATGTTACTTCTGCCATCTAGCATCACTATACGTCGCTGGCATAGAGGTAGATGAACAAAAGTACATTCTTTGTAGCAAATAAATCATAATTTTGGGACCAGTCGTGTTGTGTTCAGCTGGAAAGACGGCCTTCCGAGCGCTGTCGCTTTGAAATGTACAAATCACAAGCTTCCACCCATGCATCTTTTCAGACTTATGTATATATTTTATATCATGTACTCTTGTTCTACATGATGTGGGAGTACAATTAGGTCATATTCCAAAATGTGATTTTTACACTGAAGTGGAAACTAACACAACAGTCTTGAATAACAGAAGTTTTACATGTTCGAATAAAAAGTGATTCAAATAGGGGGAAAACATATGTAATACATGAAACGATGTTTTGGTTTAATTAAAACAAAAGTAATTACAGTCAAATTATGTGAAATATAAAACACTCACAAGCAACATGCAATAGCTACACAGGTGCAGAAAATTAGGGACGTAGTTACGGCTATACGCCACTAGAGGGCACACAAAGCCCACTACTGAAACATATTGTATTGTATCGTATTGTATTGTAGTATTGCCTCGTGGAGGCAATTTAAGCGAATTCGAAGGGATATTTCTCATTAAGGTACGAATTATCTAAATGAAAGAGTTGATGTTTCCCCGTTATTGCAGTGCGTGACGTATGAAGCATATTGTATTGTATTGTATGTACTTTATTTATCCCACAGCGGGGAAATTTACTTGTTACAGCAGCAATCAATATCAACGCACAAACAAAGTATGTTTCCACTTACTTGGCGGCAGCGTCCATGGCACCGTCCACCTGTGGGAGCAGTTTGCTAGTTCTGAGCGAGCTGGAAATTTTACGCCTATTTTACGACTTTCTATCCTTTAACCGTAACTCAATTGCCATTTATAACCTCTAAATGTAGGCAATTAGTAGTGTTTAATGCCAAACTATACCACTGTTTAAATAATACATCGCACTAACTTTACAGAGCAAGAAAACAAACAGGACACGAAGAATGGATACAATTCAGATAGTGCTGCTGACCGGAAAGGTGCGGATGGCTCTAAATATCGATAATATTGATACCAAGGACTATCAGTATAGCAGCGATATTAGTGTGATGAGATCGTTCTTTTTCTGTTGTCTTTTATGTTTATATTTGTATATTAGTAACTTTGCTTTTGTTTACTTATTTTGCATTATTAATTTCATTTTGCTCCAACAATTGTTTGTAATGAAACACAGTAATTGCAGTATTTCGTTCCTATTGTTACATTGTCTTTTGTCGATGTATTTTTATACTGTTAAATTGTTTACAAAAAATGTTTGTTGATAAAAAATAAAAAATCACAATTCACAAAATCCTTCAACGATCTTGGGAAAAGTCATGTAAAAAGTATCAAAAAAGTATCAATATGTGCAATATTGGTCCTGTTTTTACTTGGTATCAGAAAAATGCGCAGTTTTGTCCACCCGTATGATATTTGTGTAAACAGAGGAATTAAATAAAGAAATAACAGCCTTAACTCATAATATTACACTACTTCTATAAATACTCTGTGTTTCCCATACATTTGTTTATTTGTGTCAGGATCGGGTGCTACCTGTTCATCCTCGCTCATAAACACATTATAATGTGACTGTCTGTGACTGTAGTTTGTCATTCCAACTCCGTACAGTAGATGACATTGTAACTCTGCTTCTTACCACTCCTTATACACACCTGGTCTGCTGGAGAATAAGAAGATGTAGCAGGAGGGATCAGTGGTGCCAACGTAGTGACTTTAGCGAGTATTCAGACCCCTCTAGATTCTGTTTCCCCCCCCCAAAAAAACAACAAATGCAGCAACTTTTTCTGGTCTCATTGGGCACGTTTGGAGACTCCTAACATGGAAAGCATGTATTGCTCTTCTCAACGAGCAGCAGGTGCCGTCCCCAACCATCTAAAAGCGGTCTGTCTTGCTTGTCACATAAAAAAAACCAAAAAATTATTGTTTCATGCTTTTGCTCACTATAGTTAATCATTATTTAGCGTACAAAAGCTTCATGACGGTTGGCTGTCGACCAATGAGGAACAACCAGGAAGTTATTCAGTGTCAGGTGAGTCTCCTCAGTGGAAAGATTTACAACTGACTTTATTACTTGATCGAAACACATGGACGATGACATCATAGCATGAGGGAAGTCAAGGAAGACATCTTGTACTAACAGAATCACGACGGGCTTATCTTTAATTTCCACAACCAAGAAAATCACCAACATGACAGACGTCAGTCGAACCTTCGCACCTTCAAGTCTCGTCATCGTCACTGTGGTTGGTCTTCTCCTCACTCAGGCCGCTCTCGTCAATGTTCTCTAACGAGTCAGCACGTTGCACCGTGAGATCGGCCAAGCTGATGCATGGCAGCGTGTTTTGCTCTGGAAACATCCACGGCTTCAGGTTGGGATTGTGCTTCCTCTTCCACTCAGGATACTTCTGAGAGGCCTTGTAGATCTTCCTCATTGCCTGAAAACCCACAGAAGTCCCACTCTAGTAAGCCGACCATCTTGAAACCCGACTCCATGACAGCAGTTTACCTTGGGAGCCACAAACTGAGAGACTCTGTTCACCACCCACTTTGGTAAAGAACCTGCAGGCAGACCAGACATCACTGAAAGACTTCTGCTGGACATCAGACGCCCAGGAGCTTTGGTATTTGAGTTTTCTCACCTCGAGGGTCCACCTGGGTCAGGTAGTACAGCGTGGCACTATTGGCGCCGTTGGACTGGATTAAATATCCGGTGAGCAGAGACACGGCTCGGACAAAGTCCTTCTTGGGAGGGTGTTGCTGCCGACAAACAGGACAACTCCAACGTAAAAAGCACAAATGAAAGCAATCACGGTGATTAACAATCAAGTCGACACCCTTTGGATCAGCCGACTCACGTCAACATAAGCGGTTGTCGACATAACTCATCATAACCAGCAGACATACCTCGTACATGTGCTAATCTTTCTTCCAGTGGTTAACAATCTAAAACAACTTAGACGGGTTGTCGACATAAACCAGGTAGACTTAAACGGGCTCAACAAATGTCAGCATGAAGTGACCTATTTTTCAAACCAATCACCCCTTTACCTTTTAAAATGTTACGTCGACGTCAACTTAAGCGGGCACTTTTTGGTCCTAAGAAGAACACAATAGACCCGCGCTTGATGAGTCGGTCGGCTTAGAATGGTTGTCAACATAAACGGGGTAGACTTAAACGGGTTCCCCTCTACTACAACGAATGTCAACATAAACAGACCTATTTTTCATACAAATGACCGCTTTGGTCAACAGTAGCAGTTGACCATGTATGCCAACGTCGACTTAAGCTGGCACTTTTCAGTACTAAGAAGAAAAGAAGAACACGGTGGACTAGATGAGTTTGTTGACTTTGACGGGTTGTTCACATAAACGAGGCAGACTTAAACGGGTTCCACAGTACTACAACAAATGACGACATAAAGGGACCCATTTTTCTTAGAAATCACCCCTTTGGCTCTTAAAATCGACATTAGCAGGCACTTTTTAGTAATAAGAAGAACACGATGGGCGGAGACTTGATGAGTTGTTGACATAAACAACAAATGTCAACATAAACTACCCTACCAAATTACCCTTTTGGTTGACATAAACAATTGACCATGGATGCCGACGTCGACTTGAGCAGGCACTTTATAGTACTGAGAAGAGCTCAGTGGACGGTGGTTGGTCAACTTTGACGGGTTGTCCGCATAAACGAGGCAGACTTAAACGGGTTTCACTGTACTAAAACAAATTTCAACATAAACGGACCCACTTTTCATACAAATGACCCCTTTACCTCTCAAATTTAATGTCGGCTATTAATTAAGTGGGCACTTTTCAGTACTAAGAACACGACAGACCAGGACTTGATGAGTTGGTCAACTTAAATGGGTTGTTGACATATGCGAGGTAGACCCAAACAGGGTCCTCTGAACTACAAAAATGTCAACATAAATGGACAGATTTTTCATAAAAATTAACCCTTTTTATGTTGACGTTGACTTAATCAAGCAGCTTTTAGTACCAGGAAAACCCAGACTTCTTAGACGCGTTGTCTGCATAAACGGGGTCTACTTAAGCGGGTTCCAGTGTCTTAGTAATCCTGTGGATGGATGCTAAAGGCCAAATAGTCTTAGAGAAGAAGATGGAATTCTACTACTGGTGCAAGAGAAGTTCTTCAAGCATGGTCAAGAACAGTCAAGTAGTAACAATGTTCACAGATTTAATACTGTAAATAGTTACCGGGTGTTTGACAGAGTAGTTGATGATCAGGTAGTCACTGCCAAGCGGGAGCCAGGATCTCATGGTCACAAAGTCGCGGTTCTTCAGCGGACTGGGACACCGCCCTTCAAACATAGAATAAGATGGGGGCACTGACAAAGGATCTAAAAGTCATCGTCTCTGCTGACATCGTCATAACTGCTTTTTTTCCCGACATTTATTGCCAGTATTTGATTAACAGCTCACAGGAATAATATCCAATGTCGGCATTGACCGTCAGCCTGCCGATGTCATAGGTGTCAATCATGTTGGTGTCCCATTTCCTGCGGTAGCTGGTGTCATGCAGGACGTCGTACAGCGTCTCCGCACTCACGTCCTTGCACGTAATTTTCATCTGAAACACAAAGAAACCACCTGAAGTGCGTCACACACCTCACAATCGTCTGTCTGAGCGCTGACCAAGGAAACCACGATTCTTGCGGAAGAAAATAGTATCAAATGAATCAAGGAAGAATACAGTGAAAGCCGTTTTTATGTAAGCGCTCCTCAAACTGGCTGGTTGACGTCGATATAAGTGGTTGTCAACATAACCTAAACTGAAACTAGCCATGTTTTTGTACATGAACAAATGTTTCTTCTGCTGGAAAACAATCTAAAAAATAATGAAATGGGTGCATTTTGTTTGTTGCTGTGGTAGTAAAATCCAGTGTAATACTGCCATGCTTTTATTTTGAAACTTACTTTGCACTGAAGAGGAAGTCACTGTGTGTTTGCTGACATGGTTCCCCTCCATTTGCAATTTTTTTTATTTTGATTGTGATTGTGTTTTCATATATTTTATGCTCTAACAGAGCTGCTGCGTTGTGTGTCCAGACTACGATGACAATAAAGTTTTTGTACGCGAACAACACTTTGTTCTAAATAAATCAGTGAATGAAATGGGTGCGTTTTGTGTGTTGCTGTGGGAGAATGCAGCCTTTCTTTGCTTATTTTCAAAATATATTTATAATTTGTTGTATTATTTATTTATTTTACTTATTTTGCACTGAACAGGAAGTTACTGCATGCATGTTTAAACGCTGTGAACTAGACTGAAGTTTTCCTTTTACGCTGAGCGATGATGATGAATTGAACATAAAGTGAACGATACCACAACACATGTCCACGTAAACTGACCCATTTTTCATAGAAATATGTAATTTTATGTCGCCAAAGCGGTCCGTCATGTATGTCCGACATTGCGGACACTATTTTAACACAGTCGAACCTTGGGGTTTTCATAATTAATTAATTCCAATAGGTCAGACGAAAGCCAAAATGTACAAAACTGAGGTAATTTTTCCCACAGGAAATCATGTAAACCCAATGAATCCGTTCCAGACACCCAACAATATGAACAAAAATACATTTTATAGAGAAAAATTACAGGTTTACATGCAAAGAAAAATGCAGAAATAATTATAGATAAATGTTAGAGAAGTATGGTTTGTTAATGCTTTTATGAAACGTCTTGTGTCCATAATTCCATTTGATTTGACTAATATTAGTACACATTAATGTCACACTAACTTGCTCTGATTATGAGGCCCCTTGTCTCCACAACAAGTCTTTGCAATGGTGTTTCCATGTCAGTAGCTCTGATTAGAATATGTCCTTGCACCTGACAGAGTGTCTAGGCATGTGAGTCTGCCCTTCACCGTCTCTGTCCCACACAGGAGTAGGAGATCACCCTCCCCTCGCATATGTTTGTTCCTATAATAATATTTTTGCATGAACAGTCGGACATTTTCTCTACAAATCGTCTGTTCGGGTTGTACCAATACAGTATGTCTCCTTGCCTGCAAGTTTTACTAAATTGTACCTTTAATTATTTTCAAAGAACTTGTCTCGTCTGTCTTTTATTTTGCGGCAGATTTTCTCTTTTACAATGACGAATCGATGGAAAGTTATTATTGATGCGGACTTCACGTACATCCTGGAGAGATGGAATTCAGCAGCGTTTATCACCTTCTTTATCAAATTGCTGGTATTCGCAACTTCCTTTCGTTATTTAGCAGTCAAACTCAATAAAAGATGCACAGACAGAGAGTCAGCAACACGTAGGGTGCTCTGTTTGGGTACGCGATTCCGCAGGGCAAACGGACTAGTTTGTTACGCGCAATATTGCACGTAACCCAACATTTTCAACAAAAATCAAATCATACAGAAAACGAGGTTTGACAGTAGTAAGAAGAACATGGTGGACCAGGACTTGAGTTGGTCTTATGTCTTAAAAGCTTGGAGATTGAACCATCACTGCCAAGTTCAGTTTCTCCTATTCTGTCTTTCACGTTGATGATGTGTCGGAGACAGAATGTGAGACACCTTTTCCATCTGTCATGTAACTCAACACGCAGCCTTATTAAAAATTCACGTGTGAGCTTCGCGTCTATGTGACACTGATGTACGTGGACGTCACGTGTTCAATCGGAAAACCACCAAGTTGTGTCATAATTGTGCTGAAAGTTAGAAGTTAGTTTGAAGCCCAACCATTCCAAGGCGTTCCATTCTGACTTTGTCTTTCCCGGTGAAAAAAACATGAATAGCAGGTGGCACAGTGTGAGTGCCCAAGTGTGAGTGTGGTGTTTTCACCTTGATCTTCTGTACGCTCCTGCTCTCATCCGGGCAGCACCACACCGTCACCCCTCCCTTGTGGTATCGCCTTGCCCAGCCGTCTCCGTTCAGGCACTGATCCTTGAAGGACGAGAAGTCCGAGTCGTCCGGGATCTGAACGGGCATCTTGCATAAAATGAGCCAAACATCCGAGCGAGGAAGGTTTTCCATGCGAGTGTTGGCCGTGCTGCCAACCGGGTGTCGCTTTCAGGTGCGTTTCAGGTGACATGACATCATTTGTCACGTGATCAGGAAGTGAAGAGCTTTCGCTCCCCCTGAAGTTCACACACCACAGATGTCATTCATGTGGAAAAAGTCGCATTACAAGCGAACGGGGAGAAACACAGTAGTTATGTGTATGAATCCAAAGTGTTTGTGGTCGGATCCACCCTCAGCAGGATGAAGGACCTGTGATCTCTACAATGAAGAAGCAACATTCTGTTAGTGGCGCACAAGTGCTAGCAGTTTTTTATTAGAAGTGCTCCACAGAGTGAGATATCCTCATAAGAGAACATCTCTGATGCACATGCATTTTTCCAAAAGGAAGGTTTTGAATCTTGGCTTGGGCATCTCTGTGTGGAATTTGCATGTTCTCCCTGTGTGTGGGGGGGGGTTTTTCGCCAGGTACTCCGGCTTCCTCCCACATCTTAAAAAAATGCATGTTAAGTTAATTGGAGGCTCTGTGCCCTGTGATTGGATGGCGACCAGTCTTTGGTGTACCCCGCCTCTCGCCTGATGTCAGCTGGGATTGGCTCCAGCCTACTTGTGACCCTAATGAGGACAAGTGGTATAGAAAATCAACACAAAGGCGTCAGTGATGTAATGTGACACCTATGCGCCAGGTGAGGTGGTGGTCAAAGTCAACATAGCAGGTAACACAAGCTTTGAGTTTCCATCAGAAAGGCCGAGTAAAATGTTATAGTGCAGTGGTGTCCAAAGTGTCCATTCTCAAAACATCATTTATGAGGGCATTTAGATCAACAATACTATCGGCCCTAATGGCTAGACAGGACAAAAACAAAAAACAAACAACAAAAAACGTAATTTAACAAGAAAACTTTTTTTTTTTTAAAGGAAAAATCAGCCTTAATTTACAAAGAATAACATCAAAATATTAAGGGAGAAAAGTGGTAATATAACAAGTTGTAATTTCACAAGAAAAATAAAATAATTTTCATAATAATTTTAACAGAATAAAGTTGAAATACTGAAGAAAAAAGAGTTAGTTTTTTTTTAAATTAGGGTTAAAAACAAAGCAAAATAGTCATATTCAAATGAGGAAAAAAGTTGCAATTTTATGAGAATAAACTGGTAATATTATGACAAAAAAATCGTAATAATTTTATTAGCATTGAGTTGAAATATGAACGTAAAATAGAAAAAAGTTGTGACATTATGAGAAACAAAAAGACAGTTGTAATTTTTAGAAAATTAGATCAGGGAAAAGTTATAATATTATGGGAATGAAGTCAAAATATTATGGGAATAAATTCATAATATTATGAGAAGAAAAGCAATCAATTTTGTGTACCGCTTGCCCTCAAGGGACACGGGAATGCTGGAGCCTATCCCAGCTGTCTTTTCAGGTGAGAGGCGGGGTATATCCTGGACTGCTCGCCAGCCAATTGCAGACGAGAAGAAAATAAAAATAAAAAATGAAAATAAAAACAACAGCAAAATTGTGAAAAAAGAGAAAAGACTGAAGTTCATACTAATAATATGCTTTTTAAGCTAAAGTCATAGAAAAAATGTTCAGACCACCCTTGTTTTCAGTTTCTTGTTTATTTTAATGCCTGATACAACTAAAGGTACCTTTGTTTGGACAAATATAACAATGACAACAAAAATAACTCATACAAGTATAATTTTTTGGCAGTACAATGCTATAGCTAGTCATATAAGAACTTGAGTGATTTTGGTCATCATCAAGAAAACTATGGAAGTTGCTGGATATCAGCTTTTCATGCACAACCTTCTGCACGCTACACTCCTTTACGCTCTCTCACTTCCTCCTTGCTGTTGAGTGTGTATTTACCTGCAAAAGATCCGTGCCGAGCTCTTATCAAATGCACTTCTGCCACCTTGTGGCCGTTTTAATGGCTTAAAACTGCTCTAACAGTGACATCTTGTAGCGTGCACTTGCGTCATCACCTCTTTTTGCCTCTTGTGCAAAAAAACGTAAAAGGCGTAAAAATACGTCTTTGGGATCAGCCGTTCGGGTTCATAAAAACGTATAAATACGTCTTTGGTATTGAATGAGTTAACATAAAAGGCTCGGGATGTACGGGCTCCATCAACACTAAACTGCGATGTCAACGGCCTGTGGCCTTGGTATAGATACTGTATACAGTGTGTACAAGTATAAAACACATAACACTTTGTGTGTTCAGAGCACTCAGGTATCTGGCAGATTCTTGGAGGTCTTAAAAGGACATGAAAGAGATACTTTGTTATGTCGGTGTGACGATTTCACTCAAGTGTGTGAAGAGTCTACACGCACACGCACACACACTTTTTCAGTGCTATGTTAAAAATACTTAGATACATGACAAATAACAATATACAGTATGTAATAGAATAATATAGCAAAACAAGATGTGAGCGCATACAGTTGAAATGAAGTATTTACCATAAAATCCATTTTCTGAAGAAGCACTTCCCTTTTCACCCTTTGAAGCCTCCATACATCACACTTGGCAAAGCTCAAATCGATGGAAACGCACAGGTGACATCATGTCTGTCTGTCCGTTCACGTAATAATCATAACGACACACACGGTCATTAACCCTAATACCCCAAAAAATGTTGTTTGCTTATTTTATGAAGACGATACGACTCCTTGTCTTACCATGGCAACGCCAAAGCGCATTGAAGCTGAAAGTAAACCTGTCGCTAAATGTAATTAAGTTAAATTAATTCTGTGACACTTGCTAACCTTTAACTCTGCGTAACTCGCTAACTTTTAATTCTGTGTAACTTGCCAACCTTTAATTGTGTAACTTGCTAACTGTACTAAACTTTAATTCTGTGAACTTGCTAACCTTTTATTCTGTGTAACTTGCTACCAGCTAACCTTTAATTCTGTGTAACTTGCTAACCTTTAATTCTGTGCAACGTGCTAACCTTTAATTCTCGCTAACTTGCTAACCTTTAATTTGGTGTAACTTGTTACTTGCTAAGTTTTTGTTCTGTGTAATGTACTAACATTTAATTCTGTGTAACTTGCTAACTTTTTGTTCTGTGTAACGTACTAACCTTTAATTCTCTGTTATCTGCTGACCTTAAATTCTATGTAACTTGCTCGTGTAACTTGCTAACTTTCACTGACCTGTGCCTGTGTGTGGGGTGGAGGGGGACAGAGCAGACAGTCGTAAACACAGAATAGGGTTTACGACCCTCTGCTGTGTCTACTTTTTAATCTTTTAACAGAGCAAAAGGTCTCAGAGAGTCAAAAGGGTACACATGAGGTCTCACAGATCTGCCACCTGATGGAGACTTGAGTGCACAAAGAAATTCATGATTATTAGTTTAGATCCTACAGCTTATATGACCTACTGACCCACATCTAAACTGTCCTTTATTGCCAAAGTTCTTGAAAAAAACATTTTCTGCCAATGAACAACCATTCTGGAGGATTATAAAATTATTGAGGTGTTTAAGAACATACTCAATGTACTTGGTGATCGTGTGGACATGACCTCAATCCACTTTCAGCCTGTCAAGGTCTTCACGTGTTTGATGACAGGAAAGTTGTCTGGTGCAAAATGTGTTTAAATCATCAAATGTGTTTCAAGTATCAAATATGCTTAACCTCCTGAGATCCAACAGTGCATTTTTGTCCTCTGTAAAAGGCAAGTATTTTACAGCCATATTTCAAATGCAAGTTATGCCGTGGCGAGGATATTTTGGGTTGTCCAGTCATATGTCCCATGAAATTGAAAATCTGCCTTCCCAACCAGCATGCTTTATGGACACAACAGCAGTAAGTCAGTACATTCTACACCCGACCATGATAAGTGAATTTCCGCAAAGTAGGATTCCTTATTTATCAATGGGATATTAGAAAAAATGTTTACAACCTTCTAAATACTGTTTTTAACATTATTAGAGCCCTCTAGACATTAAATAACAGTCACCTTTACACTCATATTATCCAACATAGACATAATAAGAGTAAATAAGCCATTTAAAACGTGAATAAGACTTGTTCTTTTGTGTGGCGGGCAGACAGGAAGTGACTGTCGGGAGTTCAGAACTGGTATGGGTTATGGCCGCAACAGCAGCAACACATTTTTATTCAGGATGATTGTGCCTGTTGTGAGATCATTCAAACCTGCAATAAAAGGCTGTTGTTCCAGCGATCAAGTCTGGTGCTTCAATGTTTCACTGAATGTTACAGTAAAATTACTGAGACCCAGTGACCAGTATAGAATACTACTGTGTCTTCTGCCATTTTCATACTTGAAAATGGCTAAAAACAAAAAAAATATATACCATTTGCTTAATTATGCATTTTTTTTTACTAATAATAGGCCATATTCAACCACAAAAAGCATGATTTATGAATATATTTTTTAAAAACCGTGACTGAGTGAAGTTCAAAGCGTGAAGTGGCGAGGGATTACTGTATATAAAATGTAGAAATTGAGTGTTTTGGGGGGGTTTTTTAAGCAGAAGTGTTTAATCAGTAGTTTTAGGTCATTTTTATAGATGGTTGATGCAACAAATGCATGAAAAAAATTCATTATATGGCAAAAAAAAGTGTGGCATGAAATATGCAAAGTGCCGAAACAAAGAAAAGTTTGAGTTCAAGTGACAGTTTTCAACAGATTTCCATGTCTAATGTAAATATAACTGTAAAAATATGAATATAAAACTAAAGGAAAAAGTTGCTATACCTTATAAGTCATGTCTTTGTTATGACTTTTTTTTAAGTATGTTCCTCTCATCAGAACAGTAGAAACGCAGATAGATGAACACTTTTTCAGTTGTCCACTGCATTGGACATTGCATTCTAAAATTATTATTTAATGCAAAAAAACCCCCCCCGCAACTTTCATGTTTGTGGGACTCAGGAGGTAAAAGCGTGAAATGTGTTTAAAGCATGAAATGTGTTTAAGGTATGTAATGTGTTTAAAGCATCAAGTCTCAGCAGGAGACGTGTTTACTTTCCTGATGCTGGGATTTCTCCTGGCAAGGAAAAGTGCTTTTGTTTGCTCTTTTGTTTGCTTTGAAAAGCGGAATTCTCTTCCACGTGCATAAACTCAGACTCGTTTAAAAATCGCCCAAACATGAATACAATCAGTTTGAGCTTCTCCTTAACAAGCACGAATACTCACTTTGTTGGAAAAACTAGCAAACATATTTTTGTCTTGACGTATGTGTGGGTGAGTCCCTATGTGACATTTGAAATATTTTGGACTGTTTGTCAGGAGACAGTCATGTGACTATCCCACTAGGGCTTCCCAAAAATGGCAAGTAAGCTAGCCAGTTTCCAAAAGTCTTTTTTTGCCATTAAAGCTGATTTGAAATACTTTAATAGGGTGTCAGATATTATAATTCAAGTGTTCTTGCTATTTTTCTTTAATGAATTCATATGAAACAAGATAGGAAACATTTTGAAGTGTTTGTCATGTGACCCAATATGGCTTCCCCAAAATGGCAGTATGTCAGATAAGCTGGCTAGTTTCCAAAAGCTTTTTTTTTCAACCACTGAAGCCATTTAACAATTCTAATGCTTTAATAAGGAGTCAAATATTATACTTCAGCCGTTCTTACTATATTTATTTCATGAATTCACATAAAACAAGGTAGGAAGCATTTTGTAGTGTGACCCAAAATGGTTTCCGCAAAAATGTTCCCCATTAAATCTGATTTTAAATACTTTAACAGGGTGTCACATGTTACAATTCAACTGTTCTTGCTATATTTCTGTCATTAATTGATATAGACCAAGCTAGGAAACATGTTCTACTTTTGTCATGTGACCCAATATGGCTTCCGCGAAATGGCAGTAAGCTAGCTAGTTTCCAAAAGCTTATTTTTATTTACCATTAAAACTAATTTCAAAGCCATGTAACCATTGTAATGCTATACTAGAATGTCAAATTCAACCATTCATACAATATTTATTCAAATAATTCATATAAAACAAGCTATGAAAATATTGCTATCTGGCTTTTAGCCTTAAAATTGCAATGGAAAGCCTGATTATGATCCTAATCAACAAGTAAAGGTAATTAAGATCATTCAATGATCTTGAAAAATTATATGTAAAAAAAAAAAGTATTGCTATCAGTATACTGGCCCTGTATTTACTTGGTGTTGACTGATACCAAGTATGGCCCACCCTTAACTACTCCACTGTTTTGTGCATTTAGGTAGTGGAATACTTGAGTGGAATACTAACTTGAGGTGTCAAGGAAAAGTAACAATTAATGTAAAACGTTACATGAAAACTTGGTTTTCTCTGTAAGGGAGAAATCCCCGCCCACTGACACGAACAGCCCCGCCCCCTCCCCCGCCTCTTCGATAAATGTGAGATGAGCGAAGCCGTTCAAGAAGAAACAACAAGAAACGACAAAAAGAAACAAGAAGAAGAAACGTGAAGAGGAAACAACAAGAAGAAACGTGAAGAAGAAGAAGCAGGAACAAGAAGAAGCAAAAGTGTTTTTGTGAACATGAACGTATCCCTGCTTCTCCTGGTCCTCATTTGGACCGTTTGTGCGGCCCGGTCTCCTTACCAGGCGGTGCTACAGCACAGCCGGATCCGAGGACGCCAACAAGGGTGAGTGTACTAACTATGAATATATGTACTAACCATGAATACATGTACAAATTATCTAAATATGTACCAACTATCAATGTATGTACTAACTACCAATATATGTAGTAACTGTGAAAATACTATATGTACTAACTATGAATGTATGCACAGAACTATGAATATATGTACCAACTGTGAATATAGAGCATATGTACCAACTATGCATGTATGACGGTATGGTATTACTGTCTGTACTAACTATGAATGTATGTACAGTACTCACAATGGCTATACGTACTAAGTATGAATATTTGTACTAACTGACTGTATGTACTTTGACTGTATGTGCTAACTCTGAATGTATGTACTAACTATGAATACATGGACTATGACTGTATGTACTAATTATGAATGTATGTACTAACTGTGACGGTATGTTATGACTGTGTGTACTGACTATGAATATATGTACTAAGTATGAATATTTGTACAAACTGACGGTATGTACTTTGCCTGTATGTACGAACTCTGAATGTATGTACTAACTATGAATATATGGACAATGACTATGTATTAACTATACTTTACTGTAACTATTAACTATATATGGATTATATATGTACTAATGATGAATATTAACTGAAGGTATGTACTATGACTGTCTGTACTAACAATGAATATACATACTATGACGGTATGGACTAACTATGTATGTACTATAAATGTACATATTTTGAACTATGAATATATGTGCTAACCATGAATGTATGTACTCACCATGGCTGTATGTACTATGACTATGTACTAACTATGAATGCATGTACTAACTATGAATATACTGCATGTACTATGACTGTATTTATTAACTGAATGCATGTACTAACTATAAATATACTGTGTACTATAAATGTATGTATTATTAACTATGAATTTATGTCCTAACCATAAATGCATGTACTAACTGGATGTATGTACTATGACTATGTACTAACTATGAATGTACAGTACGTACTACCTTTGGATGTATGTACTATGCCTACATACTACTGTAACTATGAATGTACAGTATGGACTAACTCTGAAGGTAAGTACTATGACTATGTGCTAACTATGAACGTGTGTACTAACAGTGAATACATGTATTATGACGTTATGCAGTGGCGGGTCGAGCTTCAATGGCGCCCTGTGCGAGACCCCCCTTCGGCACGCCTCCTCAGTTTGCCTCTGACCGTTTCCCGTGCAGCTGAAGCTCCCCACAGTACTGTATGTGTGACTCGGTTTGGTTTTATCCACTTCGTCTGAGTAGCCTAGCAGTGACGGCAGTTTCTCCCAAATGGCTCCTGAGATTTGTTTGTTCCTTAAATTGATGTATTACTGAAGATTGCTGTGGCTCAAGCGTGGATACGTCTACATTTTTTTTTATCAAAGTTAAAATATGGGAAAATTACAGGAAACTCTTTAAACAGGAGGGTTGACGGGTATGATCCTGGACTGATGAGCGCTGAGCACAAATAAATATGAATCATTTTTCCCTGTCATCCTTGCCCCGCTCCCTAGAGAATACCACCCTGTGCAGTTGCCCATGTGGCCCAAACCACCACTTTATGAACTGTAAATGCATGTGCCATGTGAATGTATATACTAACTGTGAATGTATGTACTATGAATGCTTGCAAATTGATGATTTGACATACAAATCACCCATGCTTGGTTAATTTACAACAAATATTACAAATAAAACATGTAAGATTCTACTTGTGTAAATGTTGATCACAAACACTTTACTTTTCGGGCGTGCACATTACAGCTGTAACTTCTACAATAGAATAGACAAAACAAAGTCATGTGATCAAGCATGAAGAACTAAAGCATGTCACCCCCGCAGGCCGAATGTGTGCGCCATGCAGCAGCTGAAAGGCACCAACAAGAAATACTTCACCAACTGCAAGCAGTGGTACCATCGCAAGATCTGCAACAAGCCCACGTGAGTCCAACACTGCCCCGTGTGTCGTGACCGTTCACTGCCGCGGTGCGTTCAGGTTCATGTTGCTTTGAGCCACGTCACACCGTCTTCAGTCAAGTAGCTCTTGTCGAGGAGCTACGACAGCCTTGGCTCTGCGCCCAAGCAGCCAGCAAATAAAGATGTGCATCTCAGGTTAGCTAACTAGTGGTGTGATGGTGCTCATAGCAGCCGTGAACATCCTGCTAACCTTCAGGTGGCCCTAGACCGCCAGCTGATCACTTTCTGTACTATGAATAATAATAGTAATATATGAAATGACATAGCACTTTCCAGGACATCCTGGGACCCTCCTTTTCCTTTTTTTCCCTCCTTTTTTCCTGGGTCACTTGTCTCTGGAAAACTCGTTTGACACGCTGAATGTTTTGTTGAGCATGGAGCTGCTTCCTGTTGGACTGCATCAAGGTCAACTGACAGCGGAATCCATTTCCTGTTTTGGCACGAGGCTGCCACCATCTTTGCTGATGAGCAAACATGCAGACGGTGGCCGACAGGGGCAAAAGCGCAGCAACGTCCAAACGTAGAAATCATTTTTTTTTTAAATGTATAATTGAACTCCTCATTTATTATCTTCAAACATTTTGCAACATTCCACTTATACTTCAGCAAACGTTCCTAATGACAGGATAGCCGGTCACATCATAGTTACATGTTTATATTACGGATAAGGTAAGAATGTTCATGTTTGACTGGACAGATAGGAGTTGATGGGACCATAGCGAACACACTCCTGGTCTAAATTTTAGACCAGTTGAAAAAGCAAGAATTTACATTTTGCACTGTTGGATCTTAAAGAGGTTCTAAGCAGAGCTTCAAAATGCAAAAAGAAGAAATGGGAGTGAGACCAAAAAATGTTTGAGTAAGCAATTTACAAGCATTAAAGTGAAATAGCCCGTTTACCAAAAGTTTAAGACCACAGCTAAAAAAAACAAACAACCTGAAACCCCCCTAAGATAGAAATAAAATGTGCAAAAATGGACCCAGTAATGAGTAGCTGCACCATTCTGGTTAATCACCTCATAAATGGGTTTGGGCATGCTTGTTGCCAGTGTTTCCAGGAGGCTAGTGGGAATGTTTCACGGAGGGCATCCACTGTTTGAAACTGATGTCCATTTTTGTCAACTTCCCTTGCCATCCACCCCCAAATGTTCTCCATTGGATTTAGATCAGGGGAACACGCAGGATGGTCCAAAAGAGTGACGTTATTCCTCTGGAAGAAGTCTTTTGTCAGGCGGGCATTGTGAAGTGCAGCGTTGTCCTGTTGAAAAAGTCAGTCATTACCACACAGATGAGGGGCTTCAGTCATGAGGGATGTCCCCTGCAACATCTCCACTTAGCCGTCTGACGCTCCTGCACAATCTGAAGCTCCATTGTTCCAGTGAAGGAAAAAGCACCCCAGATCATGATGGTGGCCCCTCCACTGTGCCGTGTGGAAAATATCTCAGGTGGATCTCCTTGTCATGCCAGTAACATTGGAAGCCATCAGAACCGTCAAGCTTACATTTTTTCTCATCAGAGAGTAAAACTTTCCTCCACCTTTCAATGTCCCATGTTTAGTGCTCTTGTGACAATTCCAATCAGGCAATTTTATGACATTGAAGGAAACAAGGCCTTTTTGTTCTTAAAAGCCTTCTCCCGCAGATGTCATCTGATGGTTATTGGACTGCATTTGGCACCAGTAACAACCTTCATTTGGGCTGAGGATGGTCCCGTGTCGTGACGGACAGCCAACCCGATCCTCCGGGACAGAGCCTGTGACATTTTTTGTTGTCGGCAGCTTTACTTTTTTGTTCCATGAACCTCAGGATGTTTGAAGAAATTTCAAATGACTGTCTCACTGCGTCCAACATCAGCAGCAATGGCGCGCTGCGAGAGGCCTTGCTTCTGCAGCTCAACAATCCCACCGTGTTCCAAGAGAGAAAGCTTTTTTGCCTTTGCCATGAAGAGATCAGAACAGTGTGAATACCTGATAGAAAATGACATTGAAAGATTTTGGCTTTTAAAGGCTGTGCTCTTAAACTTTTGATCAGCCTATTTTAACTTTAATGCTTGTCTGTATTAAATAGCTTACTCAAACTTTTTTTATCTCACTCCCACTTCTTCTTTTTACATTTTGAAGCTCTACCTAGATCCTCCTTAATATACAACAGTGGAAAATGTAAACTCTTGCAATTTGTCAACTGGTCTTTTGATCAGGAATGTACAATGACATGTACATTATCGTTAATATCCGTGCACACTAACACGGAGCCCAGGAAACATAAATATTCAATTTTGAATCATCCATACATGTTATAAGGGTCCACTGCAGCATGGAATGAAATCCACTCAATGACTTTATGCTCTATTGTTAAAAAGGTTTAAAAACACCAGATAATGCTGTGTATTTTTGAGTGAAACTAAGTCAAACGTCTGTTTTACCTGTGCACACACGAACACTAAAGCTGGAGTTTTTCCAAAGTCTCCATTCCATTCTTTTCCAAAGGCTCAGTTGTTAAGGATGAAAACCTAAGTATGCGTTTGGATGAGAGGACAAAGGACGCATACTTTAAATAAAATTTGTGTGGACAAAGCCGAGTTGAAGGTTGGAAGAAGGAATGGCGATAGAATGGGTTCCCCCGACGCTCCAAGGGGTTAACGCCTGCCTGGAAAGTATTATCGATATCTAAAAGAAGATATTTGTTCTGCAGTCTGGTTGAAATACATGATGGCTGAGTAGAAACACTGCAAGCATGTTCCTCATGTGCGTTCCTCAGCACACAGATGCCCCAGTAGATCCTAGTGGCCACCTGATACCGTTTTACCCGAGTCGTTTTTGTTGGAAACGCAGAGGGCCATTACAAAATACCAGGGTAAATAGGAAAGTTAGGTTCCTGTGGAGTAAAATGGTGCTCTTGTACAGTAGACGAGGATGCTCACATGGAGAGGAATTCTGGTGCGCCCCGCGATGTGTAACCTCATAGGAGCTTTCTTTGCAAGCCCTTTTTCGAAGAGTTTTGGCCTCCAAATTGCAGGAAAAAGTTATACTTCCTGCATGGAGGTGCTGGAATGTTCCCCAATGAAAACACAGATGGATTAGATGCAAGCTGTGCTGTAACGTGTCGATAGTCAGTCTTCAAGGAAACTGAATTTTCATCCAAAAGACTTAAGCTTTTGTGACTTTGTGACTGTTGACTCTTTTTAGTCTCATTTTTCTGGGCGTTTGCAGCCAGAAAGTAAGTTTTTTTTCCCCACCACTTGGTGCCCTGCAGACATTTGGCTGCAGATTCTTCTACTCTCTGAGGAAATGAGCTTTATGAGTCACATTTATGATGGAAATCTCAACAGGAAGTCGTGCGTGTTTCACGTGAAGTGTGAAGCTGTCAGATTGAAAGTTGACTCTGGCAGCTGTATCGGATCATTGAGGCGATCCGCTTTCTCTCAGCAGCGGCTTCATTCGTCTCCTCGTGTCACCACTGGACGCACGTGAATGTGCTTAGTGTGATTCAAGTTGGCGTTGTAATGACAACACGGAAAAAACAACATTTACGAGCATGCAAGAATTTACGTGTCTGTGAAAAATCAATTAGTGCTGTGGAAAAATGCTCTTTTATGGAGGAAAAGCCTCTTACCTCATGCGCAGACCTGAGGGACAAGAAATGGACTGGGTTTGGACATTTTGACCAACAAGCGTACGAAAGAAGGACTTCTAGTCCGACCCCCTCATGTCTCCTCATTCGTGTCCTCACACGCCTTTGTCTTGTCTCCGGCAGTGTGATCACCTATGAATGTTGTCCAGGTTATGAGAAGATACCTGGAGAGAAGGGCTGCCCTGCAGGTATGACCTTTTACCTCTATCCCTACACACACAAAACACCTGTGACCTCTAACCTTTGACTTGGTCTTAAGGACAAAGTTTCTTTCACTGTTGAATTGTTTTGGACTCAAAGACGTTCACGCGGGCCCGTTTGTATTTGCAGCGCTGCCTCTGGTAAACATCTACAACACGCTGGGGGCAGTGGGCGCCTCCACCACTCAGATGTACTCCGAGCGAGCCAAACTGAAGGAGGAGATCGAAGGTCCTGGAAGTTTCACCTTCTTTGCTCCGAGCAACGAGGCCTGGGCCGCCCTCCCCACGGTCCGTATGGCGGGGAGGGAGGGGGAAAAAAAAGTAGTACTGTGGAACCCGTTTAAGTCGACCTCCCTCGGACTGGTTTACTCCCATTGACCAAAGTGGTTGTTGACATAACCAAAACTGAATGTACATGACTTGCACATTTCCTTGTGACTTTAGACATGATGCCAATGGCTGATTAAGGACCTTTTAACTTATGGCACTTTCTTGACATGGGTTTCCTCCATTTGTGCATATTTTAATTTTGACTCTTGCATTGTTTTACAATGTTTTATACACGTATCTTTTAGAGCTGCTACAGTAATTTCAAGAAAGCTTTCGTAAATTTGCTAATCTTTTTTCTGGTTGATATCATAAAAAATAAAATAAAAATTGTGCATTTTCCTGTAGAACGCAGGTTAATACTGCCATGCTTTTATTTCGAAGCTTAATCTGCAGGAAGCACTGTGTCGGTCAATGTCAACATAAGCGGTCACCAGGAACACGTTGGACCGGGAGATGATGAGTTGGTCAACATAGATGGTTGTTGACATAAACTGACCCATTTTTCACGGAAATGACCCCCTTGGCTCTCAAATTTTATGTCGACAAAAGCGGTCAGTGTCACCATAAGCGATCATCTAGAACACGTTGGACCGGGACTTGATGAGTTGGTCAACATAAATAGGTTGTCGACATAAAAAGCGTCTGTGTAGGCTCTCAGTCGTACAGGAGTTGTCCATCGAGGGAAAGGCTTCTTAAGATGTCATCTGTACTTCTGTGAAGAAGGTGTCGGACGTTTTGTTCCTCATCTGAAGAGCTTCGTCAGTGAACTAACAAGTGCTGGTAGCCTAGGCCTTAAATACAGTAAGAGTGGGCGGAATTGGTGTGCCAATGCCCTCCTCCTATTGGTTCCTTACACTAAGACTGGGAGGAGTTGTGGTCTAATCCTCTCCTTCCATTAGCACCTCCGATAAAAGGGAAGTGTCGCTCCCTGTAGTTGGGTACGAACGACTCTGATACTGGCTTGTTAGCATCTATTGTTCTGGCTCGGTCCTGGCTTCACCTCATTTGCAAGACAAAGAGCTGTGGGTTTTGGTCTCAGTAACCTGCTGAACACAGGGTCCAAATTAAACCTCAAACCACCATTCCGATTCAATGATGGGTTCTGTTGTTTGACAAAAATAGCTTCCTTTACTCCTCTTTCAAACCATCTGTTTTCTTTGGCCAAAATCTTTACCTCGCTGTCCTCAAAAGAGTGATTGGTTGCTTTAAGGTGTAGATGTACTGCTGATTGAGGACCACTAGAATTGTCCCTGCGATGTTGATAAAGCCTTTTTTGGAGCATTTGCTTAGTTTCCCCAATGTAGTGCTCTTTGCATTCCTCATCTTTACAGTGGATGGAATAGACCACATTGCTCTGTTTTTGGTTGGTAAACAGACCCATTTTTCATAGAAATTAACCCCTTGGCTCTCGAATTTTATGTCGACAAAAGAGGTCAATGTCAACATAAGTGGTCACCAAGAACACAATAGATCAGGACTTGATGAGTTAGTCTACATAAATAGGTAGTCGACATAAACAGACCAATTTTTCATAGAACTGAACCCCTTGGCTCTCAAATTTTATGTCGACAAAAGATGTCAACATAAGTGGTCACCAAGGACACGTTGGACTGGGACTTGATGAGTTGGTCAACATAGACAGGTTGTCGACATAAACTGACCCATTTTTCATAGAAATGACTCCCTTTGGCTCTCACATTAATGTCGACAAAAAACATTCGACCATGTATGTCGACATCGGCTTAAGCGGACACTTTTTAGTCATAACGATTCCAGACCGGGGCTCTGTCGACGTAGACAGGTTGTCAACAAAAACGAGTTCCACTGTGCAAGTTTGACATTGGCTCTGCAAATGTTTTTTCATCTACTTACGTCGTTATTACAGTTATCTTATCAATCCCATGAGAAAAGTTACGGACTGATCGTGCGTGTGTGTCCCTCCCCAGGAGATCTTGGACGCTCTGGTGAGCAACGTCAACATTGAACTCCTCAACGCTCTCCACTATCACATGATCAACCGCAGGCTGACCTCAGAGGAGCTCAAACATGGCTCCTCCTTCACCTCCATGTACCAAGACTTCCATGTGCACGTGCACCACTACTCCAACGGGGTAACACACACACGCAGTTGACAAGCAACAAAAACAACATAACAACATAATGTGTTTTATGTTGAGATTGTGACGGTGAACTGCGCTCGACTGATCAAACCCGATCAACATGCCACCAACGGCATCGTGCACGTGGTCGACCGCGTCATCACGGCCATTTCCAACAACGTGCATATGCTCATTGACGTTGACGACGACCTGGAGACGTTGCGTGTAAGTCCACCACTGGAGGACTCAAAGACCGTAGCTTGTTATTTCAGTCTACCGAATGAAAGAAACCGTCAAGGCTGACTTCCTGTGCGACCTTTCAGACGGCTATCGCTGCTGCCGGTCTGACCAATATTTTGGAGAACGAGGGACAGTACACCATCTTTGCTCCCACCAACGAGGCCTTTGAGAAGATTCCACCAGAGACTTTGAACAGGATCCTGGGAGATCCTGTGTCTCTTCGAGGTAACGAGCAGGAAACACCGCCTCGCCTTTCTTACGGTTGCAACTATTCTCTACTGGCTCGCTCATTTTGATGGACTTGGTCCGCCCCTTTAGACCTGCTCAACTACCACATCCTGAAGAACATGCGCTGTGCAGAGTCAATCGTGTCGGGGACGCCGATGGAGACGCTGCAGGGCACAGTTCTGGAAGTCGGATGTGACGGAGATGAGATGACCCTCAACGGAAAGGCCATCATCACCAAGAAGGACCAGCTGGGTACCAACGGGGTCATCCACTACATCAACGAACTGCTCATCCCTGACTCAGGTACCAGATGAGAATATTCTGAATTTCTGGGAAGACGTCTTAATTGTGCTTTTTTTGTTGTTTCACATGGAAGATTTATGTTATAATCCCCCCCAAAAAACAATGGATCCCGCTTCGGTCGGCCCCGTTTATCCCGACAAGTCATCTATGTGGACCCACTCATCAAGTCCTGGTCCGCTGTGAACTCATTATTACTAAAAAAGTGCCAGTTTAGCCAGCATCGACACACATGGTTGACTGCTTTGGTCAATTTTCAGTTTCATCAACCGCTTATGCTGATGTGAGTCAGCCAGTCTGCAGGTTTCACTGAGCATCAAAGAGCATCTCTGACGGACAATTCCATTGTTTTCCCGAACCACCTGAGCAGCGACCAACCCAAATTGGGCACATTTCGACTTTTGTTGAAAAGAGCATCTTGACCCAACTACGTTTCTGAATCACTCTTATATAAATCTTACATAAATCCATAATTCTTATATAAATCCATCTATCCAGCCATCCATCTTCTTGCACTTATCCACGCACCGCCGCTCCCCCCGGTAAATTGAGAGCTTTGCCTTTGGGCGTAGCTCCCTCTTCACCACAACGGACTGATCCTGAGTCCGCATCACATCAGACGGCGCACCAAACCGCCTGTCCATCTCGTGTTTGATTAAAATCTACCTTTCAATTTGTGAAGGCAAGCATTACAAAGAACTTGTCAAGCGCTCGTTACCTCTTTGTTGTGTAGCAAAAACTCTGCTGGAGCTCACCGAAAGCTCCAATGTTGCTACGGCGACCAAAATGTTTGTTGAGGCGGGTCTGAGCCCCCAGCTGAAGGGCGCCGAACCTTTGACCGTGCTGGCACCACTGGACGACGCCTTCAGAGGTAACATCTAGAAGAGCACAGTCTTTATGATTGATTGTCGGGTGCACAGTTGACGTGTGTGTATGGTTGACAGGAAGTATGAGCACGATGGCCGACAAGAGGAAGGTGATGACGAATCACATTGTTAAGGAGCAGCTGTCGTCCAAGTCGTTGTATCACAATCAGGAGTTGGAGACGCTGGGAGGCATTAAACTTCGAGTGTTTGTCTACAGAAATGTGAGAACTTCGAGATAAACCAAAACCTTAAATGTGGTGTGGACTCTCTGCTCAGTAATGAAGTCACTTCCCGTCTCCTCTTGCTGATGAATCTCTCGAGAGGTTTTTTTAAGTTGAAAATTGATCCGCTCTTGTGTTGCACATATAGAACTTGTGCATTGAGAATGCTTGCCTCGCGGCCCACGACAAGACCGGACGCTACGGTACCATGTTCACCGTGGACAAAGTCATCACGCCACCCATGGGAACGGTCATGGATGTCTTGAAGGCAGACGACCGCTTCAGGTGAGCTGGGATTTATAGTTTATTTTTCTGGTTTCTGTCACATAACTTGATTTTTTTCAGACAGACAAGCGAGTAGACTTCCACAGGTGTGACGAGCAAACTCCTTTGTTTCAGCATTCTGGTCGGCGCGATCCAGACAGCCGGAATGACGGAGCTGCTCAACCAGCCCGGAGCTTTGACCTTCTTCGCTCCCACCAACGATGCCTTTAACGCTGTGCCACAATCGGAAGCCAGCAGGCTGTTGCGTGAGTGAGCATCAAATCTGTTGGACAGTGGTTAGGGTCAACCCCGAACCTTTACGAAACACACAGTGAATTGAAGCTGTAAGCGGCGTTGAAGGGGCACTCACACCCCCACGCAACTCTGGGTTGACGCAAGCCGGTGGGGCACAGGGGATGTAGGACTCGATGCGTGTATCCTGAGTTTGAAAGAAATCAGGACATCTCGATCAGAATTTCCCCATTAATACCATGTAGCAAGCTGGAGCGCCATTGGAGCGAATGCATATGCAACCCGCCTCGTCCAATCAACTCTGAGTTCCACCCGGCTCGAACCAGGGTCCGTAAAATGAGAGCCGAGAGCGCTAGCCAACAAGCCAAAAGCCCAGACTGTCAACTCGATGTCCAGCACGACTCTTAAGGTGTCAGAGAGTGAGGTTTACAAACGTACTCCGTTACACTCACAGTCTCGGACTGGATGGTGACCCAAAACCATAACAAAATTGAGAGGATTATTTCACATTTTTGCTGCGACTTCTCAGACTGACCATCAAAGTCCGTCGCCATGTCCTGCCCACGTCCTATGATGTAAGCTAAAATCATTCATAATATATCATCACCTGTATGTCTACTACGCGTGATTTTAATTTGGGCTCATTTGGTCACAGTCCCTAGCAGCACTTCGTCAAAGTAAGACTCCTGGTTTTTGCCCCAAAAGAGTTGGTCCAAACCAAAATGGTTGACATTGTTTGTTTTCTCGAGACTATTACGTGCATCCTGTTAGGATCGACGTCTCCGGGGCACGATACAGCTATTTATAGGGGGCGCTACTTCACCTGGCCTGATACGCTCTCAAACTTTTGTGATGCGACCCATAGAAAAATAATAACAAACACTGCAGGTTGAACAGGGCCTTTGCACCTTTTTCACGCGGTACTCGGGACCTCATGGCAAAGCCTTGATGCAATGAAACGTAAGAATGAGCAGGACGGAACAGGTTCTATTGGACTTCTTCACTTCTGCTCAACAAAGCGTCAAACGTTGTTTAGTTTTCTTTCTTCAAGTGAGCAGCTCATCACTCGTCTCCTTCTTTGGCCATCGACCGCAATGAAGTGTTTACGCCGCCGGCTGATTTAAAAGAGCGAGCGCAAACACTTTCACTCTGCCGCTTCCGAGAAGAGAAATATTTATTTGATGATAACAATCAAATCTAAACTGTGTAAGTGAAATAAATGCTGTTTATTGCCGACACTCCCAGGAAACCGCCAGCAGCTGTCGTCCATGCTCAGGTACCATCTGGGCGAGGGGATGTTGGTCAGTGGGGGGGTCAGCTCTCACACCAGGGTCAAACCTCTGCAGGGTGACAAGTTGGAGCTGGGCGTGGTCAGTGGTCCCACCTTATCAGCTGTTTGGGAGTAATCGATAGACACTGATAACCTGGTGTCTCTCCCCCCAAAAGAAAAACTACACAGTCTTTGTCAATCGAGTGGCGGTGGCACACGCAGACCTGATGGCCACCAACGGAGTCATTCACGGTGTGGACAGCATCATCAAGCCGTTGGGTGAGTGAAACATGCACTTCCTGACACGTGCACACGTGTCTTCCATTGTGATAAGGTCATAGAGACGCCGTGTGTTTGTCCGCAGCTCCCAAGGTCGAGCGAGAACAAGCTGACGGGCCAGCGGCTGCCTCATCCAGGGTGAGACGCTTGTCAAACAACACAACTGACAAGGCCAGAAGGCACCCAGCGAAGCGAAGACAATTCAGTTTCAACCAAAACATTACAGTCCGACCCGAGTCGACCAACTCATTGATCCTGGTCCACTGTGGTCGTCTTGTTACTAAAAAGTACCCACTTAGGTCGACCGCTTTTGTCACCATAAATTTGAGACCCAAACGTTCAATGACAAACCTGCCTCAAATCTTACGTGGATGAAAGCAGTCGACCATTTATTTCCATTTACTTTCTAGTAACAAGAAGAACACGGCGGACCAGGACTTGATGAGATGGGCGACTTAGACCAGGCGTCTCAAACTCAACTTACCTGGGGGCCGCTGAAGGTAGAGTCTAGATGAGGCGTGGCTGCATCAAGTAGTTCAGGAAATGAATGGTTCTTCAGTACATGAACGGTTCTTCAGAACATAGGCTTCTCTTGCCTACTCCTTGCTGCCGGAGACCTGGCAGCACTTCCTCTTATGCAGCGCTGCTGGGAGTTATTCCCAGCATGCCTTGTGGCACTTGTTTTGCAAGAGGTTGCTAAAGTTATGTGTTTAGAGTTAACATACTTAAGCATACTTTAGTATTCCCCTAATAGTAGTACTAAGGGGTGTTCCGATACAACTTTTTCACTTCCAATAAGATAACGATATTACAGCCTTCAATATCAGCAGATACCGATCTCAATCCGATATAAGCACAAATCATACATACTTTTATGACAAATTTTGTAGTGTGGAATGTTAGAAAAGCCTTGATCAAGTGATGCTAGTCAAAAAGAGAACAATAGACAACAATAAGTATGAGAAAAACTGACCCGTTTACAGTCGTCTCTCGCTACATCTACACCCTGTATTGCAGTTTTTCAGAACTTAATAAATGATGACTGATTTGTGGTCGACTATGGCCTATTTTTCCGTGTGCAAGTGGTTTGTCATTCTTTCTCAGTCAGTTTCAAACCCATTCTTACCTTTAGGATAAAACTGGAGGCTACCTAGTTAGCTCAGTATACTGTGTTGCTGTGTTTAAAGCGGCGGCCGCCTCTTTTGTCACTGCAGAGATGCCGTAGCATGCGCACAAGCGTGTGCACAGTGTGATGTAGCGTCGGAATGTACATCCATGTATGGCAGATGCATATCATACTGGCGTGAATATATCACTCAAGTGACAAACGTCATAGCGAGGACGCATGATAGGCTGATGGTGATTTCTTCTTGCTACTTTGTTGACACGTTAGCACATGCTGTTGTATGATCACATGGGCTCTATCTGCCGGTTACCAGGCGGAGTCTGGAATCGACTGCTTGTATCAGAGTGACAGTATCGGAGATGTTAGATGCAGGCCGAAGTTTACTGATATCGGCCCCATGTTTGTTATCAGTATCGGATCGGGACAACCCTCACAGTAGTTACCCTATGTGCGTTTACATACCTTGCACTGTGATTGTAGTTAGTGTTCTGTCTTCTGGTGGTCATTTCACTGTGTGACAGGCTAACTGCAAGTTCAGTGTTGGTTAAATCATTTCATCTGATTCTCCTGAAACACTAAATGAATTCCGTGGACATTAGAACTGATGTCGTCTGTGTTTTGTCCTTTGTCCAGCAATCAGACTTCGGAAGCTTCAGGAATGGTGAGTTTTTTCTATTTTTCTTTTTTCCATTTGGGATCTGACTCCATGCTGGACAACATGTTGACAATTCTTCTGTATGCAGATGCGCTTTTCCAGAAAGTCATCCAAAGTCGCTCCAGCAGGACCATGAACAGCAGTCCGTGACATCGCCAGTGTTGGAATTCAACCCAAAACCAGTCAAGATGTTAATCAGTTCAATATCTGAATTCATGCCACCGCTGCTTCACTTGAAAGTTATTTCATAGTTTTCTTTCATCCTTGAATCATGTGCTTGGTTCTGCATCCAACAGACCCGTTTCTTAGAATGCAGTGTCACACTGAGCGCACTTGCCACCCCCCGCACATCGTAAAAACAATAAACAGTGCGTTATAAAACCATAAGAAAATGAACAACAGCGGTACCCATGGTTGAGGACCACTGCTTTAAAACCCGAAACACGCATCCGGGTTGAGTTTCGTTCAAGCCCACATTCATTGCTTCATAGCATTGTTGCTAACTCCTCACCAACAAGCTACAGCATGTGCTTTGCCAGCTCATTCACTAACAACAGCATTGTCATTTCAAATAAAGTTTTCCTGGTTTGTAAGTGTTGATGAAAGGAAAACCTGAGGGTGAAAAAAAACTGTCCACCACATTTCTTGCCCGCAGGAAAAACCTTTTGTTGTCTATTTGTCAGTTGTTTTTGTGGACGTCAAGCTAGCCCTGACAAGTGTTTTTGTAAAATAAAGCCGGAGTGAAAAGATGGTGCGTGTCATGGAAACACGAATGTTAATTCAGGTTCCTGCGGGATGATTCCAAACTTCGCCTTGTCATCAGCCGACGTGCTGCGTTAGAATCACTATGTGGATTATGTGTTCTGTGTGTTCGCGTGGAGGTTCTGGTAGTCCACCTTCCTGTCCAAAAACAGTACAGAAAGGGTCAGAAGTTTCCATACACCCATCATTAGAATGTGTCGCATTTATTTCAGTCCTTTAATGCTATATTTGAGCAGTCCTTTATGGTTGGAATGACTAGGCAGCATATAAAATCTATATCCTCTCATAAATGTTTTTCAAAACAAGATATAAGTGCACACTAGGGTCACAATTCTACATACAAGTACAGTCAAACCTCGGTTTCGCTGCCCAAACAAGCACCTTATGCATTGCTGACCATATCGCCATGATGTACGGGAAGTACTTCTTGTCATGCCGACCAAATGAACCTTGAAGGTGTTCATTTCGGAGCAGGAGCTTCTTTCTTGGTCGGCACCCTGTTAGTCCATGGTGACGTCAAAGTGTCTTCACTGTGGACAGTCGCCACTGATGTTCCAGAAGTTTCCAGTTCATGGCAGGCTTGAACATAACCTAACCAATTTCCTTTCATCCAAGGATGGCAGTATGGGTCTTCTTGCAGGCCAGGGCAAAGTGGTGGCACTCCAAATAACGTAATTATGCATGTTTCGGGCTTAATCCTGGTTTGTGCTTCCATGCAAGCGTTTTTTGTCGTGAGCAAGCAATGGCAAATAAAAACAGCAGGGGAGGCCTCCGTGGCTGAATCGAATCTATTCATTTATTGCAAAAGTTGGTCTGAAATTGCAGAATGTCAATGTCAAGCCAGCCGAAGGGTTTTGAAGGAGGGGTAGCGCCTTGATGCAGCAGCATAGTCTGCGCTTCATTGGAGGGTCAAAAATAGCCTTTTTACGGGCATCTCCATTACTCATAT
Organism: Dunckerocampus dactyliophorus; assembly: GCF_027744805.1. Classification (NCBI taxonomy): domain Eukaryota; kingdom Metazoa; phylum Chordata; class Actinopteri; order Syngnathiformes; family Syngnathidae; genus Dunckerocampus; species Dunckerocampus dactyliophorus. Next base: position 4,122,355 of record NC_072829.1, on the reverse strand, counting down.
TTACTTGCTATTTGTGGGTGGTATCTACTGTCATTCTGATCCTGAGAAAATTAAGAGAAAATTAAAAATTTTGCACCCTGTTCTTGCTTTTAAAATTATTATTGTCAGTCCATTCAGCAAAAAATGTTGTAATAAATCCTTCAAGCCTTAAAAATGAAAGTGCAATTTCAACCCATGACAATAAATGTGCGGTACGCAAACTTCTGACCACAATTGCTGAGGAAACTGCAACACATCAACTTCCCCTCTAGGTGGCGCAACAACACCGGGCTGTCATTTGAATGTGTACATTGGAGCCGTTTATCTCCAGTTCAGGGGTTCGATATTTTGTAAAACAACACATGTACAGTAGACGTGCTAAGAAGTTATGTATAAAGATATAGTAATATAGAACTTATTAGTATCAACTTCACTCTTTGTTTGCAATTTTAGCTGTTATTTTTATTTTTTTCAATTTTCCATTCATCCATTTTTCTACGCCGCTGATCTTCATTAGGGACGCGGGGTATGCTGGAGCCTATCCCAGCTGACTTTTGGGCGAGAGGCGGGGTCTGCCCTGGACTGGGTGCCAACCAATCGCAGGGCAAACAACCATTCACACTCACATTCATACTTATGGACCATTTAGAGCAGCGGTCACCAACGTTTTTTCTTGCGAGAGCTACTTTTACAAAATGAAAATGGCCACGAGCTACTCATTTTTGTAGAAATTATTTTCATACCTTATTTCAACCCAAACAGATCAAATATGCTTGTTTTACCAAAACATTCACAAAATGCTGGTATCCACAACTCACATTTTATGTTTCAGAATACTTTTCTTTCTAGTGTTCTCACATTATTAACTGAAAACTTGAATGAAAAGCAGGCTTGCGGGCACCTCATGTGGTCGTGGGGGGCTACCTGGTGCCTGCGGGCACCATGTTGGTGACCCCTGATTTAGAGTCTCCAATTAACCTGACATGCATGTTTTAGGAATGTGGGAAGAAACCGCACGGGGAGAACATGTAAACTCCACACAGAGATGCCCAAGCAGAGATTCGAACCAGGGTCTTCCGGATCTCCTGACTGTGTGGCCAACATGCTAACCATTCCCTATAATATTTTGACTTCATTCCCAGAATATATACTTTTTCCCCAACCTACTTTTCCTAAAACAACAACTTTGTTTTGTTCAGTTCTCTTCTTTAATATTTCAATTCTATGCTAGTAAAATCACATTTTTCCTCATAATATTATATTAATAGTGTTGCGAATTAGCACATGTGCTAAAGCACTCAAACAATGCATCTGGTCTGTCCAATGTAATTGTGATATCCACAACACAGTACAGTTGTGTTCGCCATTTCTGCTGTTGTTGTTGTTTTTTCCCCAACTATTTCAACTTTGTTTTCTTGTTGTGATGATGACTTTATGCCCATATTTTGACTTTATTCTCACAACATTACGCTACATAAAATCTAATACCATCACCACCAATCTAAAACCATCTTTTTTCTTTAATATTTCAACTTTATGCTACGAAAATGACATTATTTTTCATCATACTCATAAAATGATGACTTTTTCTTGGAGATTAGAACTTTTTTTTCTTAATATTTGGACTTTATTCTTGTAAAATTACTGCAGATTTTTACATTTAGGCTGTTTTGCAAGTTTACTTGTTAAATTATAATTTTAGAATGTGCTGTGGGCCAAAAAATAAACAGCTGTGAGCCGCAAATGGCCCACAGGCCTCACTTTGGACACCCCTGCTCTGGTTTCCATCTTTTGTGCACCACTTTTATCCCCAAATGTGGAAGAACAACATAAATGTGCAAACATAGTGACAAAGTGCTTTTATTGTGAAAATGAGCTACGTCTGTCACATCCTCCATCTGTGAATGTTTAACATGATGGGTTCAAAGTTCAGTGTGTGAACGTCTTCGATGTAAACTTTTAACGCGCACATGTCCGTGCGCTTAAAGCTGATCGATAATCAATGATGCTGCTTGTCGTAAGGACACTTGGAAGCCATTAAGCACTGATTGTCTACATCACACACACACGCACACACACACACACACACACACACACACACACACACACACACACACACAAAGTGATTAAAGCTGTTCAATAAATGACGTGGCTCGTCATGGAGACACTCGGAGGCCGTAAGGCATGATTGTCCACATTGAACACAGGTAAAAAAAATCATTAAAGCCGATCAATCAATCCGGGTTCACATTCTTGGCCAGGCAATCGGTTGTCATGGCAACAAAAAGACACTCAGATTTGAGATGATTTTGAAAACCGCCACCCTACCCCACCCTCCCCCAAAGAAAAGTAGCACGTCAACCACAGCTGTTGTTGCGCTTGTCCGTCAATAGTTCAGATTGATTGATTGATTGATTGGTTGGTTGAGTGACACGATTGACTGGTTTTAAGTGCAAAACAAAACAACGTCCAGCATGTCAAGGATTGAAGGCACATTTTGGTCGGGACGGTCCGCTTACTCGTTACGGTTTTCCGATGTCGACTGTGATCTTGGTGAACAGATCAAAGGTTTGTTTGGACACCAGCCTGTAGGACAGCGACTTGATGCCGTCCTTGTTCATCGTCTCCCTGGTGTGAGCAATTCGGTCAAACCTGAGAGGAAAAAAAACCCAAGATGAGTCTTGTTTTTTTAGGACAGCAAAGTGTGACTGTCCCGCTTCGTACCGCTGAGGGTTAGGCTCGTTCTTCTTGTCTCGCTCGTGTCGAATCATCCGACATTTTCCCACCTCGCCGCTCGGCCTGGAGATGGACATTCCTTTGGACGCCAGCCTGCCAAAAAAAAAAAAAAAACAATTAAAAAATTCAAGATGCGGATTAGACAACATAATTGTTGCACAGGTGTGCCTTAGAATGGCTACAATAAAAGGCCACTCCAAAACGTGCCGTTTGACTGTACAGTAATCCCTCGTTTATCGTGGTTAATTGGTTCCAGACCAGACCATGACAAGTGAATTTCCACACAATACAATTCCCCATTGATAAATATTTATAAATGGAATATTTTTGTAGGTGTACCCCGCCACTTGCCCAAAGTCAGCTGGGATAGGCTCCGTCATGCCCCCGCGACCTGAGTGAGGATACATGTCATAGAAGATGGATGGATGGATGGATGGATGGATATTTTTGTAGTTAGAGCAAAGAAAACCTGTTTATGACCTAAATACAGCTTTAACATGATTAGAGCCCTCTAGAGATAAAATAACACCCCTATAGTCACCTTTACACTCCTATTACCCAATATAGAAGACATAATAAGAGAAAGTAAGACATAAATATAACATATAATAGACTCACACGTTAGCAATGGGAGAGTCTCTTGTGATTGCTCTTTTTGTACTTTGATGTAACATTATGGACACCTAGTGACCATTGTGGAGTACTACATATCATCACAATGTCTTTGAATGCATCTTCTGAATGCCTTATAGTTTACTTCAGTTAGACATTTTTTATGCTTGAAAATGCTTCATTTAGGCTAATAATATATACTGTATGTAAAATTTGCTTTAAGGGTCACTGACATGGTTTTTCAACTTTGCTTTTAAATATGTTCCAATCCACTTTATTTCTACAGCACATTTTATAAACACTGTTTCCAAAGTGCTGCACAGACAGGCAAAACCATAAATAGTAAGAAGTAAAAGTACAAATTACTGCAGTAAAAACTAAAAGATCAAATAAAAACAAAAACAGTAAAACTTAAATTTACTTAAAACAGTAAAATATTTAAAACAGGAAGCAAAAGAATAAAAGCAATAAATACAGGGAGTAGGTAAAAATAAATACATAAAATAAAAAGTAGAATAAATAAAACCAAAAAGAAAAGAATAGAAGACAGAGGACCACACCAATCACGTCGACTTAAAAGCCAGAGAATAAAAGTGGGTTTTATGACGGGGCTTAAAGCTTTCAATTGTGGGGGCTTTTTTTTTTTTTTTTTTTTAACAAGAGGGGGGAGAGTGTTCCATAGCTTGGCGCCAACTACAGAAAAGGCCCGGTCTTGGGCACCACTAGTTGGAGCTGGCCTTCGGACCTACACTGCTGGAGTGTAAGTTTGGATGAGGTCCGAGATGTACTGAGAGGCCAGTCCATTCAATGCCTTAAAAACAAACAATGAAATCTTAAAATCAATTCTAAAACACACAGGCAACCAGTGCAGGGAGGCTAGAATTGGGGTGATGTGCTCCCGCTTTTTGGTTCCTGTTAAAAGCCGTGCCCGCAGAGTTCTGGACTAACTGTAAGCGATAGAGTAATTTGTTTTTGAAACGTCGCAAAGACAAAAATTAAGCGATAGAGTAATTTGTTTTCGAAATGTCGCAAAGACAAAAATGATTTAATTTTGGATAAAAGCCGGAGATGGTAAACACAGGATTTTACAATGCCGTTGATTTGTTTATTGAGTTATGGCTGTGGGACTGACAGGGTTCTTGAGGGGGCCGCTGTGATTCAGGAGGATCACTTCTGTCTTCCCCTCATTGAGCTTTAAAAAATTCTGAGCCACCCAGACATTGACGTCGCTTAAGCACTCGAGAAGGTGTGTCAGGGGGGCATGGTCATTTTTAGTGAGTGGAAAATACATTTGGCAGTCATCTGCATACAAATGATAGGAGATGCCATGTTTTTTTTAAATATTGCACTAAGTGGGACCAGATAAAAAGCAAATAAGATGGGCCCAAAAATTGATCCCTGGGGAACTCCACACAGTCAAAGGGGGCGGTGGACGAGGTGGAGTCCCCAAGTCCCACAGTAAGGCATCTATCTCCCTAAAAAGTAGGACCTAAACCACTCAAGGGCAGGCCCCCTGACACCCACACAGCTTTCCAAGCGAGATAAAAGAATCGTATGGTCCACTGCCGAAAGCAGCAGTCAGGTCTAAAAGCACTAAAGTGGCTGAACCACCAGAATCTGTCATTAAAAACCTTTAAAAGTGCAGACTCAGTGCTATGAAAGGCCCTGTAACCTGACTGGAAGGTGTCTAAAATCCCATTTTCATCTAAAACAGGCTGCATCTGTGCAAGAATGCTTTTTTCTAAAATCTTTGACATAAAAGGTAGTTTTAATTAGATAAAATTGAGGGATCAAGACCATTTTTTTTTAAGGAAAGGTTCAACAGCACCCTTTTTACAAAAGGATGGCATCCATAGCGCTACCCGGGGCTGCTCACAGCATGCGTCCGCCGTCCTCGACGGGTGGCTCACTCTGCACTATACTGTGTGGTTCTCCTGACATCCACAGATGCACCTGGGGATGCTCACAGCATGTGTCCGCTTACAACAATGCACTTTCCTCGGTGGCCACGGCGGGTTGCTATCGTACTTGCTTCATTCTTTGTAGTCTAAACCTTTCTTTTTTGGAAAAGAAAAGAAACTTCCAGTATCACCCGGACACTGAACAGCCAATGTTTTGGCATGACTACTATTTTGACGAAAAATATACCAAATGAAGTCTGCTAAGATGAGAGCCGTCCCTACACCGACGTCACTTCCAGAAACGCCCCCTTTCCGAGACGGCTATCAGAAAATTTGCCCGCCACGTACTATATCATAAAAATATCATTTTAATAATTTAACATTTGGTTTCAAAATAATGAACAAAGTAGCGCATAATTACAAACAATATAGAACATATTTACACAAAATTGAAAAATCGTGTCAGTGACCCTTTAAATATGCATTTTCACGAATAATACAGTATTTAAGATTATTAGAGCCCTCTACACATACTTTACATACATGTACACACATTACCAAATAGCGGCGAGGGACGATAGTATTCATTACCTCCGCCAAGAAGGTTATGTTTTTGCCCGCTTTTTTGTTTGTTTGTTTGTGTTAAAAATAAGTTGAAAAGTTCTGAATGCATTTGGATGAAATTTTCAGGAATTGTCAGAAATGGGATATGGAATAACTGATTACATTTTGGGGGTGATCCGGATCACCGTCTGGATCCAGTCATATTCTGAAGGATTCTTTAACATTGCGTGATTTGACCATTTTCGGCATTTCTGCATAATAAAGCCACAAAAACTGGTCAGAGCACTTCGGGGAAAAAAATGCAGGACAAGTTTCCAACAGGTTCTACAAAATAACAAAGTCTGATCCAGATAGTGGAATAATTCCGGATACCATGATCTAGAATATGAAAAAATAGGGGACCTTTGGAATTTTCATCATAGGAAGACAACAAATGAAGCTATAAAGATGCAACAAACACCATTATATATAGTCAACACACTGTGGAATCTGGAGCGTGCCAACAGATTTGTTGTATCTTCAAAAGCTATGAGCTAGATCCGGAAGAAAACCGCCATTACAGAAAATGTGATTTTTGTGAAGACCTACTGAACTAATATTGATATCATTATGGATCCAATTGCTAATGGTACGTTTTCATGGTCAAGGAATCTAAATATGCAGATAAAATAAATGTAGGACTAATATTTATGGTGTTAATCACAATATGGGGGGGGAACTATGGCGCCTAGCGGAGGTCTGTGCTCTCAGAGTGCTTTTCTACTTTTAGGCTGCAACCACCTTCCTGTACATGTTTTAGTTGTTTAGGTTTTTGCCCGAAAAGTGATTTTGTTTTTGGGTGCCAAAGGTGAGAAAAACGTTGATCCTGTGTACACAAGAGTGATGTTTGCTAGGTCGAGCGCTAACCTGTTGTAGATGTCATCATCCTCGCCCCCCCACCCCCAGTAGTTGTTGGGGAAGCCGTTGATGGTCAGGAACTGTTCTTTGGACATGGATGACACCCCCCCAAAGTACTGATTGTACGGTAACCTACATGCACGTCAAAAACAAGAAAAGAGCTCATGAATGACACACACGCACATATCAAGACGATGAAGAAGAGGGACAGGATGTTTTACAAGATTAAATGTGGATAAAAAAAAACAACTACTTCCTGTTTGACTTCAAACTTGACAACCTACTGATCCCGATTGTGTCCTCACAACAGGAAGTAAGTGTGTGTGTGTGTGTGTGTGTGTGTGTGTGTGAGAGAAAGAGGAAGCGTTGATGATAGCTTGACAGCACAGTGCTTCCTTTCAGTTTTCTTTGTCAGCACTTCCGCCCACACACACACGCACACACATACGTTAAAACTAACAAAACTGGGGAAATGTCATCAAGCAGGAAAAATGAGGAGAAGCCAGGGCCATGCTGACACGTCTGACCTGAAGCTGAACTTGTCCATGGACACGGACAGGTGTCGGGGCTGACTGAAACACTTGTATGTATTGCGGTCGTCCATGGGGATCAGGTCCACGTCACTGAAGACGAAACATTCGTAGTCGTAGTCCTTCAGAGCCTCGGCGTAGCCCACGTTTAACAGTTTGGCCCGGTTGAAGATCTCGTCTCCGTCCTGATGAAAAAAAACACACGCGCGCGCACACGAGGATGTAAAGATGGTGACAATGTCATCGTGTTCATCATCATTGAATTGCTGCTGTGTCTGCCTGCTTGGCCAGTAGGAGGATGTCTACAACTTAGAGGCACAAAGATTTAACGATGGAGTTCATCACGGCTCACCTGTAGAGGTGGGCAGTTCAATCCATATATCGAGACCAGCAAAATGAGATCAATCTCATCTGTGTTTACTTTCACAAATATCTGTGTTTTTCCAAATATATACAGTCATCCGTCGCCACTTCCCGCTTGGAATTTTGCGGCTTCACACTATCACGGTTTTTCAAAAATATATTAATTCATAAATCATGCTGTTTTGTGGTTGAATACGGCCTATAAGTCAAAAATATGCATATTTACGCAAATTTTAAAAATGATTCACCTAAATTAAGCATAAAAACAAAATAAAAATGGCTAAATGACGTAAAATACAAATATAAGGCATTCAGAAGATGTATTCAAAAGACGTTGTGATGATATGTAGTACTCAACACTGATCACTAGGTGTCAGTAATATTACATTGATGAGATAGCAGCCACCAATAGCCAAGTACTATACAGGAACCGGAAATAAAAGGGGAAAAAAAGGAACTGTCCCAATGCTAACGTGTGTGAGTCTATGTATGTCTTATTTATGTCCTATGTCTGTTATTATGTCTACTATATTGGATAATAGGAGTGTAAAGGTGACTATAGGGGTGTTATTTCATGTCTAGAGGGCTCTAATAATGTTGCATTTAGGTCCTACACAGGTTTTCTATGCTCTAACTATGAAAGTATTCCATTTATAAATATGGAATCCTACTTTGCGGAAATTCATGTATCACAGTCTTGTCTGGAATCAATTAACCACGATAAACTGTAGTACAGTTAAATTTGTCTATAGCGACCAAGAGAGGGAGACTGCAAAAGTGGCCACTATAGACAGGTGGCCTCTATAGACAGGTTGGTGTCCAGTTTGAATGTTGACAAGTAGAGGAAAAAAAAAGGAAAAAAAGGGGGAAAAAAATTAATAATAATAATAATGTTGACCAGTAGAGAGCACTGTGGGACTGCGGATAAAAGATGTACAGCACTACTAGGCTTGTTATTATCCACAACCCACAGAACAACGCTGTGCTAGTAATGTCTTACGCTTGTTTTTAATATTTTACTTTTTATACGGCAGTGTCATTACAGCTTTAGTTCATCAGGAAGTGACGGGAAGTGACAGTGCGACGTCACGAGCAGGAGAGCTAGGCTCAGTGCTAGCTGTGAGTTTGGAGAGAGTTGGGAAGTGTGTTTATGTTGGCGTGGATGTAAAGTCCTGCAGTGTTCTCCGCTGTTAATAAAGCCATTAAAGTGCCTCGGCGACGTGAGTCTCTCCTTCCCCACAACAAGCGGCATTACAGTATTGACACATTGTGCACATTGTCTCACACCAGGAAATAAACGGTGTCACTTGTTACAGGCATTGCTGGACAGCTATGTAGTGGGGCTTGTTTAACCTTTGCCTTGTGGGCAAGCAGGAAGGAGAGACAATGCTGACAGATGTGTGTGTGTTCTGAGATGCCCTCTGGTGGCCGCGTTCAATAAATAAAGTTGGCAGAAGCAACAGGGGAAGTTTCCTTCTTTGCTTCGGAGCTGAATAACACTGACAAGTTAACAGACTAGTAGCGAACGGAAAAGAAGACGGCTTTTTTTTGTGTCGAATACAGAAGATGAGGACTTTGATGGATTTGTGGATGAGGATTGATCAAAAATAACGTGAGTACATTCTAAAATACTTCAATTAAGTACAACCAAACTCAGTTTTGCTCCCGCTGCCTTTTTAACATGCAGTATTGTATTGTAGCGTCGCTGGGAGCACGTCCTGTTCCCAGTCTACTTTGCGGTAATGTTTTGGTGCAAATGCTCTTAAAGTTACATGTTTGACCAGGAAATAGCAAGCTCAAAAGAAGACGGCTTTTTATGTGGAACAACTGACAGTTTGTGTGGATCTTGTGAATGATTGTGACTGAGCTAGGACTCAGTAATTAAAGTCTACACACGACGGCTTCATTGATTGAAAAACGAAACCTTTTCGTGCATGAAGCTTCTACTTGAGTCGGTAATTTGGCCGCTATATGCGGTCAGATATTGACCAAGGGAGATAAAATGGGTGGCCGCTGGCCGCGTTGGACAGGTGACTGCTATATACAGGGTCCATAACATGTAAATTTGCTGCGGGGTTTTTTTTTTCAGTGGCCGCTATAGGCAGGTGGCCGTTCTATAAAGGTGGCCGCTAAGACAGGTTTGACTGTATATCTTTATATCCATTCATCCATTTTCTATGCCGCTTCATCCTCATTAGGGTCGCGGGGGCATGCTGGAGCCTATCCCAGCCGACTTATATACTGCTGAATGGTTTCGGGGGCAAGAAGGCAAAGGATTTGAGTTTTTGTTTTGTTTTCTTATTTTGCACTATTTATGGTGCTCAAACTATTATTTTGTTGGCATTTTGACATTGCCTTACAATGTTGTATTAAATAGTAAATTTTTCACAAATAAGTGTGATGACACACAATCTTTTTCTTGTCTAAAATCATTCAAAGCTGACACTCTGACATTCTACACACATTTGTGACTTCAAGTCACCAGGAAGTAACGTGCTCAAGTACAAGTGAAGAAGCAGCTCCTTTTATCAGCTGACAGCAAACATGAGCTACACCAAGAAGTGGGGGCATGTCTCAACTAGAGGAACTAGGGCTATACCCGCTGCTCACCTCCAGCCAAACGCTCAAACGCAGCAGCAGACAGTGACGACACAGACTCCACTAGACAGACACGGACGTGAGAGACATGAAAGTAAAGCCAGCATTGCTTCACCTGTGTCATTCACACTGAACCCAACGTGACAGAACATTCCTGTGAACAATACATTATTATCGGAGAGGGATCGTTCCTTTCACTAGAGCAGGGCAGGAAAGGAAGAGGTGGGTCTCGGCATTATACGTCACACCCTTGTCCCGGCAAAGCAGAATGTCAAACTGCTGCCACTCCGCCTTCAGATAAAAGATAAAAGTCTACACTTTCAGTATATGCTGATAAATACAGTCTAACCCGTTTGTCAACAACCCGCCTACGTCCACTAAATAACCAAGTCCTGGTCCACCCTCTTCTTCTCATTACTAAAGAAGTGCCCACGTAAGTCTCTGACTGAGTATCAAGTATACAAAAAAGCCAAAATCTTGGCAAAAATGTGGATTCAATGTCATTTTCTGTCAGGTATTCACACTGTCTCTTGATAGCAAAGGCAAAAAGGCTTTCTCTCTTTGAACACGGTCAGATTGTTAAGCTGCATAAGCAAGGCCCCTCGCAGGGTGCCACTGCGGCTGAGGTTAGACGCAGTAAGTCATTTCAAACTTCTTCAAACATCCTGAGGGTTATGAGGATGGCTGTAAAGTGCGAGCATTTCACCCGCTTTTGCGGCTAAAAATAGATTGTACAAGTAGAAAAAATAAAAAGGGAACACACACGTGAGTACAGAGTACAACCCTTTCATTCGCATTTTGCGAAAAAAAATGTGGAATCTGGGATAACTGACGAGCCAGAAGAGATGGCAACAGCAAAGCTAGCGTTAGCACTAGTGCTAACAAAGTTTAAATCTGATTGGATCAAACTCTCTGATCCTTTTTTTTTTTTTTTAACAAAATTTGAGTATTTTTTACTTACAGTGATCCATCAGCTTAAGTTGCTAGTTAAACAGCCACATATGGCTATTTATATGCTCACAATGCCTCAGACCACTACCGAAAGGTAACGCTACATATTGAAGCTGCCGCTACTGCTGCTGTTTTTTTGTTTTTGAGTTTGGCACAGTTAATGCTAGGTGTAGCGTTCCATTTTATGTTGCTATGTGAAATCAATGCTCCCAGGAACTAAGTTCCGGTAATGCCTTAAAAGACCAAAATACTGGAAATATTACATGTTATCATGTATGTACCTGTTACTATATGGTTACATCATCATATTTTAATACCGGGCTTTCTAGGTGGCATAGGTGAGTCCCATTACGTGCATTAATTACCAGTCTCTTTTTAGCTGCTTTTATAGCTTTAAAAATGCACAGAAAAGAGAAAGACGTGTGTTCATGTCTTACATAAGGATTGTGGATGATGGGCATTTTTCCTTTCAGTCGCTGATCGAACATGAAATATACAAAAAAGCCAAAATTTTGGCAAAAATGTGGCTTCAATGTCATTTTCTGTCACACTGTCATGATCTTTTGATGCAAAGGCAAAAAAGCTTTCTCTCTTTGAATGCGGTCAGATTGGTAAGATGTATAAGCAAGGCCTCTTGCAGTGTGCCATTGCTGCTGAGGTTGGATGGAACAAAAAAATAAAGTGGTAGACCAAAAAAATGTCACCGGCCCTGAGCTGGAGGATCTCGTTGGCTGTCCGTCAAGACACGGGACCATCCTCGGCCCAAATGAAGGCTGTTACTGTTACAGACTACAGTTCAATAACCATCAGATGGCATCTGCAAGAGAAGGCTTCATCTCCTTCAACGCCACAAAGTTGCCTGTTTGGAATTTGCACGAAAGCACACGACAGATGGCTTGAGCATTGGCATGGGCCGGTTACCCGTTTCAAGGTATACCATGGAATACCACGGTTTCAAAACCGCTAAGATAGTCCGATATATCGTCCTATGGTATGAGAGAAAGTGGAGGTCCAGCGCGGCCACGATGCGGAAATACTTTTTCATGTTATTCCTCCCAGTTGGAACTGGGCTTCGATGTCCTGAAACCATGGGCATGAGCTGTGTTGCCAAAAGCCGGGCAATTTAAACGCTGCGGCACAGCTAGCACTGACCTTAGCTGCCTTTAGCATCAAGTGGCAGTGGTGTGACAAGACGTGTGCCCTCGTGAAATTTTGCATCTGGTAGCATGTGGATTTAGTGTGTATTTCACATGGCTTTGCAGCTATGGAAGTAACGTGTAAGCACATAACACTATTTAAGTACATTTTCAACATGTTAACATGAATATCATAACCTAATAATTCACAAATGTCATTGTTTAATCCCTTGTAGTGTAAACAAACACGTATTGACACTACACGTTGCAGTTTAAAATGTATAGTTAATGACAAAATACACTTCAAGGGCTCCAGACTGAGACTAAATGGTCGCATTTTGCAACTAAAATATGAGACATCGCAAGTAAATTGTTCATCTACCCTTGCAGATAAGAGTGCGCCCGTTGAGAAGGGATGCACTTTGTCCCTGATTACAGTGAGAATGAAAAATAGTGTGCAAAATGTGCAGTCAATTGACGACAGCTTGTCATAGTCTACGCCAGTCGATGCCAGAGCGTGTGATCGCTCACGTATCAATCTCATTCCATCGACTTTTCTACAATCTTTGTATAACCATTTTGCCTGGCTCCACCGTCTCTCTGGAGTTATCCGCCTAGCCTCTGGTCCACACACTTCAAACGTGACTTTTGCTTTTTTTCCCATTTTGTCTTTAAAACAAATAAGCAATGCAGTTCGTTCGGACCTCATGTTTGTGTTTTTCGTGTTTCGACTACGATGGCTGTTCATCGTGCTAACTTACTTTTTTAAAGTGTCACTTAACAACCTTGCTCTCTGCTCTTGCTCTCTCCGCTCTGATGTTGAGTAGCTCACCAAAAAATATTTGCTTCAACTCTTTGTATTTGTATAACTCTTGATATGACATGATGCCTGTATTTAATGACAAATGACGAGCATAAATACAATGAGCACACTGTGAGTGGAGATGTGTAAATAAAGTACAATGCTCACCTCTCCTTTCTACCTTTAATAGTGCTGGAAATTGAACACACCTGCACGATCATAAACCTGAACACTCAATTTCTACACTTTTACACAGGACAAATTTCTTTTTTGTCATATAATATGACATATCACTGATTAATATTTCAATATCGGTAAAAATGTAACCAATATATTCACTTTTTTTTGTTGCGCAGGAGATTCAGTCGCTCCCTCCCTGTGTGTCTATGTCTGTTTGCTCCCTGGTTGAGTACCTGGCCCATCCCCCTCACACACAGACAGCAACACTCTCGCTCTGCCGCACTCTCTCACTCAGTCTGTTTAGGAGGAAACTAAACGCAAAAAGAAACTTTTTACTTTACACCATAGTAAGCTGACTTTTTACAACAAAATAACACTACACCGGAATGCCAGGCTGTCAGGGCCTTCTAGTTTTCATGCAGGTTTTAGAGAGAGTATTACAGCGCTTTAATGTCAGACACGTTGCATCTCTGTGAGATAAACATAGATACAACTGTTAATTCACAAATCCACCATTATCTAAGACTTTTATACAGCGTTTTAAAGTGAAATAGAGATATATGCAGATACACACAGCGTCCCACTTCACTTCAAGATTCAAGAGATTCAAGAGAGTTTTATTGTCATGTGCATAGTACAACAGCAGTTATACCACATAATTCCATACAGAATTTACAGGAGCTCATACAATCATAAGATAATGTCATTTTGAAACTGTTCAAATAAATGTATTTAGTTGTCATTTGATACAGGTTTTCCGCTACATGTAATTGATCGTGGTGACTACAAAATAAAGCGGCCACACCTTAAAAATTAACTTGAAAACAATGTTAAGTTATACATTGTATGAATGTATATACTGCATATGCTATATACATAAATATATAGCTTATTATTTATGCACATATTGACCACAATTAGTTTGAAAACAATTCAAAATATTATAAAAATGTTTGACTGCGCTTTATTTTGAAAAACATCCTCTCTGCCGTGTCGGCACTTGCTAATGTCGCGGCACTCTATGCGGCGCTAGCGTTTTGTGTTGACGTTCACTGTGTTTCTTATTATCGTGCAAATAAAAAATATCCTCATCAGAGGATGTATTTTTATCATAAGCTACGCAGTTTTAAAGTGGATAACACTTTCACGTTTTATTGAATCAGTGCTGACTTTTGTTGTCTCAGCTGGAATGGGCGGCTCAACCTCAAAAATAGGAAAAGGTTGCAGGGCATCACTAAAGCGTGCAGCAGAATCGCTGGCACCACACTTAATGACTTAACTGTGTTGTATCAGAGGCGGACTCTGAAAAAGGCTCAATCAGTCCTTGTTGATCCCAGTGATCCCCTGCATGATGAGTTCAGGTTGCTTCCATGCGGTCGCAGATATGGTGATCCTAATTGTAGGACCAAGAGGATGAGGGATTCTTTGGTTCCAGCAGCCACTGTTCTGCTGAACAACTGTTTGTAATGTTGGTGTTGTATTTATTGGTTTTGTTTTTAATTTTGTATTTACTGTTGGTTTGTGTCTCTGTGATACTGCTGGCTGTAGAACAAATTGCCCCTTGGGGACAATAAAGTTTACCTTGACCTCGACCTTCACCTCTCTGGCGGTAGGTAGCCTCATCACGGGTGAGCTAGGAGTGGCTATCACATCCATGCTAACTTACTTTTTAAAGTGTCCCTTAACAATCGTGCTCTCTTGTTATCATTATAATACTTATGGCTTGTCTTCAAAACACTAGATGTGTGCAAGTTGTTCAACAAACACATTGTGTGTACAGCTTTAAGACAATGATGCCATCACAGGGGTCTCCAACAGGTAGCTCGTATGCTAGCGATAGCTCACCAGCTGATGTTGAATAGTTCACCAAAGAATATTTGCTTCACCTCTTAGTAGTTTTATAAGTGTTCTGTTCAAACATGACGCCTGTATTTAATGACAAATGAGCACACTAGGTGGAGACATTTAAATGTTGGCAGACACATAAAATAGCTCACCTCTCCTTTCTTATTGTCAAAGTAGATTTAATAATGCTGCAAGTTGGATACACGTGTGCTATCGTTACCTCCCACAAGCATGTTAGGTTAATTGGCGACTCTAAATTGTGTACAGGTATGAATGTAAGTGTGAATGATTTTTTGTTTGTCTATATGTGCCCTGCGATTGGCTGGCGACCAGTCCAGGGCGTACCCCGCCTCTTGCCCGAAGTCAGCTGGGATAGGCTCCAGCATACCCAACGCGACCCTAATGAGGATAGGCAGCATTGAAAATGGATGGATGGCAAGATGTTTTTGTGAATAAGACGTTTATAAGACGCATAATGTATTAGCTTAAAAACATCTTACATTAGCCTATGTATTATCACTTTCAGATGAATGCAGCTACTTGTTTTTATTTTAAAATGCTCAACTATAGTATCAAATTTTAGGCTAATTACCAAAATGCACTAAATGTACACTACCGGTCAAAAGTGTTAGAACTTTCCACTTTCTTCCTGTTTCAGGAAAAACCTAATAGCTAATTATCCTGCTGCACATGTCGGTTACATCACACCCGACGGGACGGGAACAATTCCAGTGTTTGCACTGCTTTCCAGTTTGACAAGAAAGGAGCTCCAAGGGTCCCTTGTGGCGCTGGAGCAACGGCGATCACGTCTGCATGCGCACAATATTCCACCGAAGGTTCATATTCTCTTTAAGACAAGAGTCTGCCTGTTGTATTAAGTGTTGCGAAGTGATGCATGTTTTGATTATTTCTTATTTTGTTTGTAGTCAACTTTTTAATGTTTGCTTCAACATTTGTTTTTTTTTAGGTGTTTGCAAATACTCAGTGGCTGAAAATGGAACTTTTCAATAGTTAGTAAATATGACTAATTGATATAGGTAAGCTGTTTTTGTGAATAAGCCTTGTATAAGCACATCATGTATTAGTTTAAAAACACCTCACATTAGCCTATGTACCCTAAATTCCAGTGTGTAAGCCGCTACTTTTTTCTCAAACTTTGAACCCTGCGGCTTATACAGTACACCGGTGCAGCTAATATGCGTACGGGTACATATGGACATACTGTAGCTCCACAGGCGTACACGTCATATCTGCTGACATAATTAAACAGAAATACAGATACACTAATACCGTACATATATAGGAGGATAAGCGGCATAGGAGGTGGATGGATGGATGGCAATGGATTGGGCTGTCAAGACAAGGAAACATGGCTGCTTCTCATAGGACTACTGCCATTGAAGGAAACAGCTCACCGAAAGACAGAGAGCCGATGTTTTAACGGAATTAGGATGATGTTAAATTCTGACACGGATTCACCAAGCGTTGGATTGTTCGCCCACTACTAGGGAACGTGAGGTGGGATTAGACCGTCGTGAGACAGGTTAGTTTCACCCTACTGATGTGTTGTGTTGAATGAAAAGTTTAAATAAACTTTCTGTGTAACATCTTTCTGTGCACTAAATATCCCATTTAACATGTTTCTATATTTCTGAGGTACAACATTTGAGTGTAGTTGCTGTGTGATAAGTTTAATGTGAGTCAGACTGTTCTACTGAGTAATGACCTCCTGCAATTTCCAATGGGTTGACAAGTTCATTGTGAGTTTATTCATAGCTCATGATTGGCTCCTGTCAAGTAAAGAGCTCTCAGGTCCTCACAGACCCGTGCACGCCGCAATATGCAGTTTTATGACATGGACATGTACGGCTTATACACCGGAAGTTACAGTGTTATCATTTTCAGACGAATGCAGCCACTTGTTTTTATTTTAAAATGGTCAACTATAGTATCAAATTCTCGGCTAATCTGTTAATAAATGTGAGTTGTCTTCTTTGACTGCTGCTTAAATTTGGACACAAATGTCTCACTGCTGCCCCCCCGCAGAGCAGAGAAAGTACTGCATGAATGAGCACTTCTCTAGTTAAACTAAATGTTTTGCCTTATTTGTCTGATGTTTGGCAGGCCAAACGAAATGCTTTGGCAAGCTGAAAATGGCCCAGGGGCCACCTATTGAGGACCGTTGCTCTAATTTGTATAATTTTCGGGGAATTTTTATGTGAGTGTGAATGTTAATTCCTGTACTCAAAATGAACCAACCCGTGCACTTCAAACTGAGGTACGTACCAAACTGTGATTATGGTGCACCGTGTGTTCTGGGAAAGAAATTCTGCGTACATGTAAACATAGTGAAGGACTCATTGACTCCAAGTGCACCAACCAGTGCAAGCCTGCATGACACCCTGTCAGGTGTTTGGACACTGCTTCACGTGACGAGCAAACAAATCTACTGTACTGATTCAATCACTTCACACCAAGAGGCCTCACTTGCAATACCTGGTTGATGACGTAGACTCCGTAGTCTAGCTGCTGGCGCTGCAGGATGGGGTGCAGGTAGTAAAGCCAGTACTTGAGGTGCTCGTCTCTCTTGCGAAACGGGATGATGATGGCGACCTTCTGCAGCGCCTTGCAGTCTTTTGGCTTGTAGCGTCCACCCGGCTCAAGGCGCCCATTCTCCTTCTTGATGAGCTCCAGGCTCACCGGAATGTTGAACTCCACCCGCAGTGGTCCCACTGAAACAACACAAGGGGGACAAGTAAATGTAGGTGCGTCCTGTCGCATTGCTTGTTCAATTAATAAGTAACACTGAATGGTTACGCTCAGTTTCAGATTGGGATAGGATAGGTTTGGCTTGTACAGACTGCATTTTGAGGTAAAAACATAAAACATAGAAACCAGACAGCTGCTGATGGGTGAAAAGAGTGAAAAATGGAGAAACCCAGCTATTTCTGGAATCTGACTGTTTCTGTGCATGTGCAGGATGTGAACATCCTGACCGTGTCTTGGGCCAGTTCTGGTCACCCGCTGACAAGATGGCGTCTGCAATTCAGCTGAGTAAAGGTGGCCCGAGAAAAAGAGAGAGGTCACAGCTGAGGAAACATGGCGGAGGGTTGCACTCAAACAAAAACCCAGAGTCACTGAACTTGTTAGCGCATCGTCATAAACGCAAAAAAGTGTTCAAATGTATTATGTTTCAAAACCAAAATGTCCCTCACACACAGAAATCAACACTACCATGGTCCAACTCTCAATGATATGAACTCTACCAACTACACTGTGGGAACAATTGATAGTGTATGTATTTATTGTTTTTTTTCTGCATATTTTCCATTGTCCACATCCGAAATTTGGTCTACCACCATGAAACTGAAAAGTCATCCCTCGACACTTCGCACGTCAAATTTTGCATCTTCAAATCATACTGTTTCGTGGCCGACTACGGTCTATTAGTAGTCAAAAAAGATGCATCTTGCTAAGAATGGAGTATTTTCTACTCTGTTGTAGGTAAGGCTGCACAGTGGCCGAGTGGTTAGCATGTTGGCCACACAGTCAGGAGATTAGGAAGATCTCCATTGGGCATCTCTGTGTGGAGTTTGCAAGTTCTCCCCGTGCTTGCATGGGTTTTCTCCAAGTACTCCGGCATCTTCCCACATTCCAAAAACATGCATGTTAGGTTAATTGGCGCCTCTAAATTGACCATAGGTATGACTGTGAGCGTGAATGTTTGTCTATATGTGCCCTGCGATTGGCTGGCGACCAGTCCAGGGTGTACCCCGCCTCTCGCCTGAAGTCAGCTGGGATAGGCTTCAGCATACCCACGCGACCCAAGTGAGGATAAGTCGCATAGAAAATGGATGGATGGATGTTTTAGGTAAGTACGGCAACATGTTTGTGCTTACCTACCACAGAGTGGAAAATATACATTCCTAAGACGCATTCAAAGACATGAAGTAATTACACTGCTAACTAAGTGTCAGCAATGTTACTGTAATGTTCAGTGAGAAACAGATGCACCAGACGTGATTGCCAGAACAACAGACTTCCATTGCAGATTTGAATTATCTCACAAGAAGCACAATAATCCCTCACACGGGCTACTGGCAAGCTAAACTTAAACTCTGAACCTACGATGTCACTTCTTTCTGTTATTATATCTATTATATTGGGTAATATACGTGTATAAGTGTTTTTTTCACGTCTAGAGGGCTGGAATAATGCTAAAAAACATATTTAGAAGGTCATAAACTAAGAAAGTATTAAATTTATAAATAAGGAATTCACTTATCATGGTCAGGTCTGGAACCAATTAAAACAAGGGATTGCTGTATTGTCATATTGAAATTACTCAGCTTGAGAAAACGATTTCAAAAACTGACTCAACAGTCAAATAAGAAACAAGAACATTTCAGAAAGGCTGGGGGGGGGCATCTACTATTTACATGACAAAACCAGCGCACCAAAGCCTGTTACAACTCACTGGAAAGACAATTTTACTGAGATTCGACTTAAATTCGGCATTCCAGTATGCAATTTCAACTGCAGGCTCAGTGAACACAAATGTTAGATCCGTCTGAGACAGAACCATTAAAAAGGTGCTATCCCTCCTTAGCTCCAAATTACACTTTTTTTCCACCCAAAAGATTTAAAAAAAACATCACCGCTGGCTAGCATATGTTACCAATAGTGGTTTCAGAGAACAGAATTACCAGTTCAACTGAATGAGATTTGTCGTTCCACTAAAAAAAAAAGGGGGAATGGCGTTAAAGGGATAGTTCCGACTTTTTAAATTTTGATTGACAAAAGACACAAAGAACATTTGGAAAACTAGAGGTGAATAAATGTATTGCAGCTGATGTTTTTGAGGGGTAGGATTAAATAAACTTTGCTTCTTGCTTTTTGGACATGCGAAACCGTGAATTGTGCTATGTGATGTGCTCCAGCCTAACTTGTATGGACGTTCCGTATGACTTAAACCATTACCATTACTTTACACTACCTAAACAACAGGTCAATACTAAGGGGGTATACGGTGGATGTAAGACTTTGTTATTGAAGACATAATGTCCAGAAAGTTTTACCGAGCAGCGGAGATGTCTCGGGACATTTATCCAGCCTTTTCTTCTGCTCCCCTTCCTCCTTGGACTGGGTGTCGTTCGCTCGGGTAACAGGGACGCCAGCGTCCAGGCTCGGCTTAGATTCGGTGCCAGTGCCGGTGCTGTTGTTGTGGTTCTGCTGGTTCTGGACGAAGGCGGAGGGGATGTCCAGAGAGCGGACGTAGAAGAAGATGGTCACTGTGATGTGGAGGAAGCAGAGCAACACCACCAGCTTGCACGTCCGATGGAGGAGCTTAAAGTTAACCGAGGGGTCCGCGGCCATCCTGACTCGGTTCTTGTGCCTGCTAGCTGCTTCGGTGGACCTCCATCATCTGTCAGGTGGACACGGCGAGATCAAATTTGGACTCGGTCACGTGACGTCAGAAACTTGAGCGCTGTCACGGCCAGCTAGCTTTAGCTGCGTTAGCTTCCCGAAGTCCCGTTACCTTTACTTAGATAGGTTTGCGCCACCACTTATTCAAAAGCTCCGCTGGTAGTAGACGTTTTAAAGGCTGCCTCACTGGTCCACACGCTCGGCTCAGCAACTGTCGCCAAGACAAATCATTTTAACTCAACAGGAGGACACCGAAGAAGTCCGACAAACTTTTTTTTTACCCTCAAGGTAGGTAAATGACTGCGGTGAGTTTCCGGCTAGATATTACAAAATAAAACACTCACGTTGTCTGCATTGTCTTATACTAAAATCCAGAGGTATCCAAACTTTTCACGTCACGTACAGAAAATGTACTACGTTAATATGCGAGTGTGGGTCACTTTGATATTATTCACTTTTATTTATCAATTTTCTATTGAACACAAAACCACTCCAGTATAGGTCAAAACATGCTAAGCTAGTGTGGCCAAACGTCCTGTTTTATCAGCACATGTCCAGTTTTCACTTCCATTTTTAAGAAAGTGATGAAAATGTCCTGTTTTCATTGGGTGGCATTAGGGCACTCTGCTGCATATGTGACAAACCCCTGATTTGATGTTTTGTTGTTGTGCAAATTTGAAGCAACAACAACAATTGTGACAACAATAACAAAACCACAGAAACAAACAGGACTACATCAGAAACTGTCTGTGACGGCTATAAGGACCCTGACGTAAAGGACAAAATAATAACAACCCCAATGATAATACTGCATTGAAACAGTCATACATATTAGTAGTAATACAGGCCCGTAACCGGGGGGGGGGGGGTTCGGGGAGTTCGAACGAACCCCCCCGCGGGCGACCAAAGGTCCGCTTGGTTAAAAAAAAAAAAAAGCTGCTATCAAAATTGTAACGGAGTGTAGATGTTCTGTGATAAATTATGGCAAAAGTGTTGCAACAGCGCCTGTTGCTGGTGAATAGAGGCATGTGCAAATTGCTGCAGGGAGTGCTCACAACTGGAGGAATGAGAGACGGTGAGTCACGATTTTGCACTGTCCGGGATATTTGGTGATTTAATGTTTACTGTGTGTTTATATTTTGTCATATAGAATGTAATGTGCATTTGATAGTGTTCACTAATTGGAAAGAGCCAGTCTGCACCTTTGAGTGAAGTTTTATAGACACAGTTTCTTTGTTGAACTAACTTGTAATCATTTATGTGCAATGTAGATTATCCCGTGACCAAAGTCGACGCTCACCTGTCATTCCTCTGTAAAACTGTTGTTACAGGTAATATTCTATGTCATTGTGACTATGTTGATTTCAATATGCTGTTTCGACTTGTTGCTACTTTGCTAATGCTAATTACTGGTCCTCATTTAGTATTGCACTGTGCAGCAGCAGCCATGCTGGCCACGTGAGATGTGTTCAGGGACATCATGCAAAAGAAGTTTGAATGTGTTCACTTGTCCTGTATTGTAAATTGGATTACAAAATATTTCATTGTATTAATATCAGCGCACTTGTGAGACAAATTATAAAATGTGAAGATAATAATTTTAAGGGGAATTAGAAAGGGTTAGCCAACCAATATACTATACCATCACAACCAATTGAAACACTTTTTGTTTTGTAAAATGGAATCCAAATTGCTGTAGAAAGTGCTCAGAACTGTTAGGAATGAGACATGTGACTCCGCCCTTTGTCACCGATTCTGTTCATCACGTTTATGGACAGAATTTCTAGGGACAGCCAGGGCGTTGAGGCGTTCCAGTTTGGTGGTCGCAGGATTGGGTCTTTGCTTTTTGCAGATGATGTGGTTCTGCTGGCTTCATCGAGCCGTGACCTTCAACTGTCACTGGATTGATTCGCAGCTGAGTGTGAAGCGGCTTAAAGTCCGAGTCCGTGGTTCTCACTCGGAAAAGGGTGGAGTGCCATCTCCGGGTCAGGGATGAGCTCATGGCCCAAGTGGAGGAGTTTAAGTACCTCGGAGTCTCGTTCATGAGTGAAGGAAGGATGGAACTCGAGATCGACAGGCGGATTGGTGCGCTGTCTGCAGTGATGCGGACTCTGGATCGGTCCGTTGTGGTGAAGAGAAAGCTGAGCCGACAGGCAAAGCTCTCAATTTACCTACCAGTCAATCTAAGTTCCTACTCTCACCTATGGTCATGAGCTTTGGGTAGTGACCGAAAGGACAACATCGCGGGTACAAGCGTCCGAAATGAGTTTTCTCCGTTGGGTAGCTGGGCTCTCCTTTAGAGATAAGGTGAGAAGCACTGTCATCTGGGAGAAGCTCGGAGTATAACCGCTGCGCCTCTGCATTGAGAGGAGCTAGATGAGGTGGCTTGGGCATCTAGTCAGGATGCCTCCCAGACGCCTCCCAGGGGAGGTGTTCAGGGCACGTCGAACCGGTAGTAGGCCTCGTGGAGACTATGTCTCTCAACTAGCCTGGGAACGCCTCGGGATCCGCCAGGAGGAGCTTGACGAAGTAGCTGGGGAGAGGGAAGTCTGGGCTTCCTTGCTTAGGCTGCTGCCTAGACCTACAGGGGTGATGCATTTATAAGGATTTTTTTTAAAGCATCTTGGAGACCATAAAGATATTATTATATATTTGTTAAGCTGTCTAAACAATATTTCAGCACTATGGAGCATTTTTCTTGCTGGTGAACATAGCTAAATAAGAACAATTGTTTTTTTTCTCTCATGTTTGTTTACACAGAGTTTGGGAAAGTGTTCACACCTAGTTTTACATGGGTGATGCAGTTGATAAAGAGTAAAAAAAACATCCTAAAGATTAATTTAATGTTCTAATGCAGTATGATATCATTGCCGATTTGTCAAGCTGCCTAAGCAATATTTCAGCATGTTTCGGGTTTGCTCAGGCCGTGCACTTCGGTTTGCTCATCAGAGCTGGCTGATGTGCTTGCTGACATATTTAACGTGTCACTTTCACAAGCATCTGTACCGACCTGCTTTAAGTCCAGCAAGTCCATGTGTAAGAAGGAGAGGTTCCGCAGGTCCTTCATACCAACCGCTATCAGGCTCTACAACCCCTGAACCATTTTGTATTCACTATGTCACTATGCATTCTTTACTTGTGTATGCTGCTGTAACAGGTGAATTTCCCTGCTGTGGGATTAATAAAGTACTACTACTACTACTACTACTACTACTACTACAGCCATAGTGCCCGTACCCAAGAAGAGCAACGTGACCTGCTTAAATGACTATCGCCCTATAGCACTCACTCCTATTGTAATGAAGTGCTTTGAAAGGATAGTCATGACCCACATCAAAAAGAGCATCCCGGCCACTGTGGACCCTCTACAGTTTGCATACCGCCAGAACAGGTCCACTGATGATGCAGTCAACACTGCCATCCACACAGCCCTTTCGCACCTACAGGGCCAGGACACATATGTCAGAATGCAATTTATAGACTATAGCTCTGCATTTAATACAGTCAGCCCCCACAAACTCACAGATTAGCTCCTCACACTTGGCCTGTCACCCTTCCTCTGTAACTGGGTGTTTAACTTTCTCACAGGCAGGCCCCAGTCAGTCAGAGTCCACAATCGCACATCCAGCTCAAGTTACCGTACCAAACAGTGATGGAGGCGGTAAGGACACTTTCGATAGTACATCTGTAGAAGCAACTAAGGATTGTGGTGGGCATGCCAAATTTCCTCAGTCTCCTCAGGAAGTACAGTCTCCTTGGGGACTTCTTCATAATTTGTTGGGTGTTGTGAGACCAGGTGAGGGCCTTGCTGATGTGTGTGCCAAGGAACTTGAAGGTTTTCACCCTCTCCACCTCAGTGTCATCAATAAACAGGGGTCTATGCGGCTCCTTTTCCCTTGTTCTTGGGTCAATGATCATCTCTTTGGTCTTCTCTGTATTGAGATGGAGATTGTTATCATGACACCAAGCTATGAGGTCCGCCACCTCTCTTCTGTATGATGTTTCAACACCACCAGTGATCAGGCCGATGACTGTAGTGTCATCCGCAAATTTAATGATGCTGGTGTTGTTCTGGGAGGCCACGCAATCGTAGGTGAAGAGTGTGTAGAGGAGTGGACTCAGCACACACCCCTGTGGGGTCCCAGTGCTCACAGTTCTTGAGCTGGATGTGCGATTGTGGACTCTGACTGACTGGGGCCTGCCTGTTAGAAAGTTAAACACCCAGTTACAGAGGGAGGGTGACAGGCCTAGTGTGAGGAGCTTATCTGTGAGTTTGTGGGGGCTGACTGTGTTAAATGCAGAGCTATAGTCTTTGTATATATGTATGTATGTATAGTAGTTTATTAATCCCACAGCAGGGAAATTCACTTGTTACAGAAGCAAGCAAGATACGCAAGTAAAGAATACATAGTGACACATGGTTCAAGTGGTGCAGGTGTTGTAGAGCCTGACAGCGGTTGGTATGAAGGACCTGCGGAACCTCTCCATCTTACACCGTGGGTGTAACAGTCTGCTGCTGAAGGAGCTGCTAAGGGAACCCACAGTGTCATGTAGCGGGTGAGAGGTGTTGTCCATGATGGATGTCAGCTTAGCCAACATCCTTCTCTCCCCCACTTCCTCCACGGAGTCCAGAGGACCGTCTAGGACAGAGCTTGCTCTCCTGATCAGTCTATTGATCCTGCTCCTGTCCCTGTCCGTGCTGCCTCCTCTCCAGCAGCCCACAGCATAGAAGATGGCTGAGGCCACCACAGAGTCATAAAAGGTCCGTAAGAGAGTCCTGCACACACCAAAGGACCTCAGTCTCCTCAGCAGGTGGAGGCAACTCTGGCCCTTCTTGTAGAGGGCGTGGGTGTTGACGGACCAGTCCAGTTTGTTGTTAAGGTGAACACCCAGGAATTTGTAATTACCAACTACCAACTCTATGTCCGCTCCCTGGATGTTCACCGGTGTGAAGTGAGAACTTTTCCTCTGGAAGTTAATGATCATCTCCTTTGTCTTGCTGGTGTTGAGTTGCAGCTGGTTAAGCTCACACCAGCTGACAAAGTCCCTGATGACCATCCAGTATTCCAGATCATTCCCCTCTGAAACACAACCAACAATGGCTGTATCGTCGGAGAACTTCTGGATGTGACACTGTGTGGAGTTGTGTTTGAAGTCCGAGGTGTAGAGGGTAAAGAGGAAAGGGGAGAGCACCGTACCCTGAGGGGAACTTGTGCTGCAGAGTACCATGTCAGACACACAGTGACGGAGCCTCACATACTGTGGTCTGTTGGTGAGGTAGTCTATAACCCATGCAGTCAGGTGTTGGTCTACTCCCACACTCTCCATCTTCACTCTGAGTAGTGACGGCTGGATGGTGTTAAAGGCACTGGAAAAGTAAAAAAACATGACCCTCACAGCGCTCCCGCTGTCCTCCACGCGTAGCAGTGATCTGTGCAGCAGGTAGATCACTGCGTCGTCCACTCCGATCCCAGGGTGGTAAGCAAACTGCAGAGGGTCCAGCTGAGTGCCCACCAGGTGTCGCAGGTGCTGCAGGATAATCCTCTCCATGGTCTTCATCAGGTGAGAGGTCAAGGCAACAGGCCTGAAGTGGTTAGGCTCCTTGGGACGCGGTGTCTTTGGTATCGGGACCACACAGGAGGTATTCCACAGGGACTTTCTCCAGGCTCAGGCTGAGATTGAACAAGTGCCTGAAAACTCCACAGAGCTGGTCAGCACAGTCCTTGAGGATTCTAGGGCTGATGCCGTCCGGTCCCGGGGCCTTCCTTGCCTTGATCTTCTTCAGTTGACTCCTCACCTGATCATCAGTTATGGAGAGGGGTGTAGAGGATGGCTGGGATGGGGATGTGGGGGTGAAGAGTGGTGAGAGTCTCAGGGGGGGTTGAGAGGGGAGTGGTGAAGTGGTGAGGGGGGGAGGATTGTGAGGGTTGGGTGTTGAGGGGTGGCAGGCTGAAGAGTGGATGGGGAGGGGGGGCCTGTCCCGGGAAGGTGTGAAGGGGGGCAGGGTGGGTAGGGTGGGTAGGGGAGATTGAGTTCATCTGCCCAGATCTTGTCCCCACTGGCTTGGTCTCTCCCCACTCTTTTACCATGGCCTGTGATGGTCTGCAGGCCTCTCCAAACTTCCCTGGCACTATAAATAGCATTCTGACATATGTGTCCTGACCCTATAGTTGCGATAGGGCTGTGTGGATGGCAGTGTTGACTGCATCATCAGTGGACCGGTTCTGGCGGTATGCAAACTGTAGAGGGTCCGCAATGGCCGGGATGCTATTTTTGATATGCAACATGGCAGACGTCTCTGTCTCACTCTCCCGGTTTTTTCTATTTTTTGCTATTTTATTGTTCATTTTGGACATTCAACACACTCACGCAGTACATTACACACTATTTAATGAAAGAGATAATCTGAAAAGTTAATAGTACGTCAAGTTAAAAGAATGTATGATTTTATTATTTATTTCTTAATTGAATTCATTTTCTCGAGGAACAGTATTGGGAAAACAGATGAATAAAACAAAATGGATGGATGTCACAACACCGGCAAGCGGGTATGCTGTGAAGCAATTTTAGTGGGTTAACGAGGTGTGTTGGGTGTAACGCCAGGCTTGCCAGTTCAACGAAGTTAGCTCTCTTTTAAAGCAGCTATATCACCATGGTAACCAAAATCATAACATCGTCAGGTTATGTCCAGAGTTTCATCCTAAAATCGACTATGAAAGCACCGCAGTTTCACTGTGTAACTCACTCGGAGATGGTGTCAACATTTATTGCAAACCCAGTGGATGTGGGAGCAAGAAAAATTCAGACAGCACTACGACGGGAGTGGCTACTTTAAGATTTGCTAGCATTCCCTGATGAAATTCTCTATAAGATATACAAATTTTAAACCGAGAGAATACGCTACATTTGCTCACTGTTTGAGCCGTGCATCAGGAATAAAATATCAAATATTAACTCACAGCAGTCCTTGAATGATTACGTGCCATTACTCGGCACAGGCGAGTAATGGAGGGGGCGTTTCCGCAAAGCACGTATCGAGGCTTGCTTCATTTAGGGGAGGAGCTGAAGATGATGACGTCTGAAGCCTCGCTGCCCGGCTGTACCTGGTGACTGATTCCGGCAGTGGTTCAGATTTTGGCGCGAGGTTTGACAGTAATATAAAGGCTCCATTCAAAATGTGGGTTTTTGATGAGGAGTTGCAGTTATTTCAACGTTTGGATAGAGGTTATAGAGTTTGGATACTAGAGTTTGGATAGCATAGTTTGGAGAGAGGATGGAGCCAGTGAGGAAGAGGAGGATTTCCCCTTGTGGGAACATTTTTATTTGATAAGTCCAAATAAGGTAAGCAAAATAAAAGGTAATTTAAAGCTAACATTATTTCTGGCACATGAGGTTGGTTTATGGATAACAGTATTTTTTAACTATTTTATATTTTTTCAAACGTAAGGTGTTGTGTTCCAAGGAGTTGGGGTACAATAACAACACGTCATCCATGCTGCGGCACTACCGTGCCTTGCGTGAGAATAAGGAAGGAACTGGAGCTTCACCCAGCCAAGGTAAATCATTAGATGCCATCACAATTTTTCCATATTGACTGTTGTTTATTGTGTAAATAAAGATGGTTAACATTAACTTCATTTATTGTCTTTTAACCAGCCACCAGAAAACGAGCTGGATGAAGCCCTCGTCTCCATGATAGTGAAGGATACACAGTCCTTCAGTTTGTGGATGATGTTGGATTCAGGACATTTGTCTCCAAATTGGGTCCCAATTATGTTCTCTCTATAAGGCATGTATATATGGCTGCATGCACGAAACGAATGAGTACTTTATTGTATGTTACACAATTCAGCACTATGTATTTTTCCTTTAGGCTCTGAAGGCCATTGTGGAGGCCAAGTATGACTCAGCAAAGGAGAAGGCTAAGGCTAAAGTGGAGAAGGTGGCTGCTGTTAGCCTTACATCTGATATGTGGACGTCCATCAATATGGATGCCTACCTGGCTGTAACATGGCATTTTGTGGATGAGAACACCAGGCTTGGTTCAGTGCTGATGGGAGTGCAGGCCTTCCCCCAGTCTCACACTGCTGAAAATATTGCTTGTGTGAAAGCCTCCAGAATGGAGGAATGGGGAATCACTAAAAAGGTGACATGTATGGTCACTGATGGTGCTCCCGATATGGTTGCCTGTGTGAGAGAGCTGAAGCTTCGGCACCATGCTGTATTTGCATCGCACACACACTGAACCTGCTTGTGAAGAAGGCCAGCACCCTGTGCTCTCTGGCATTCGAGCCAAAGCAAGGACGCTGGTTGGTTACTTTAGAAGCAGCACACCTGCTAAGGTATGCTTTTTCCCTTTATTCCAATTGATAATAACGCTAACCGTTTGTCTGTGTTCCTACTGCAGTGATTTAACGGCCTACTCATCTGTATCTTTGAAGGAGAAGCTTACTCAAGTGCAGCTTCATCTGAGGATGGATACCGGTAACTTGAAATTAATTCAGGAAGTGGAGACCAGGTGGACCAGCACATATTTGATGCTGCAAGTTTGGTTGAGCTCAGGGAACCAGTTGGAGCAGCATTGCAACACGACATCCCCTTCTTGACCTCAGATGAATTCAGTATAATTGGAGGGTGCCTTTCCTTACCGTCTCCATTCTACGATGCCACTGGAGAGCTGTCAGCAGAGGAAAACGTGTCTGCCTCTAAAGTCGTACCACTCATGAAAATGCTGGAACAAACACTTCAAGAGGAGGTAACAAAGCCAGCACCTGCAGTGGCGCTCATCAGGCAACTGCCTGAGAAGCTGTACACTTTGCAGTTGATGAGCATCATGTCACTGGCTACACTTCTGGACCCCCGCTTTAAAGTCATCGTATTTTTCAGCCAAACAAAAGCCACAGAGGCAATAAAGCGACTGACCTCAGAGTGTTCCACCATTATAAGATCTAAACAAAACAGAGAGGAAATTCCCCAGGCTTCCACCTCTCATGATGTCACTGGAGGTAATCTATTATTTTACATTTTGAGATCATTTATTCTTATTAGAACACTAACATACATGATCTGTGGTTTATTTTTAGGTAGCAAACTGTGGCATTCTCTGGCCACCAGTGTCATGGAAGCAAGGAAAACCCAAAATGTAACTGCAGATGCCCATGTGGAGGTCCGGCGCTACCTTTCCGAACCAAATATCAGTAGGCTGGAAAACCCTCTGGTACACTGGGAGAGGCAAAAACTGTTGTACTCACATTTATATAGACTGGCAATTGCATTTTTGTGCACGCCAGCGTCTTCTGTCCCATGTGAAAGGGTGTTTTCAAAGGCTGGAGAAATTGTCAAAAAAAAAACAAATCGTTTAAAACCAAAAACTGTTGATAAACTGTTATTTCTTAATAAAAATGAATAAAATATACCCTGTCCTGTACATCATTGTCCTAGTTACACAAGCATATTCAGTGCCTTCTTCATAGTTCCACAAGCACTTGTCCTCTGCCTGCATAAGCCCATGCCATTTTTCTAAAGTGACAGAAAAACATTATTACACAACCTGCCATATCATATGATAGTACCATTTGGGGAAAATATACACAAACAGAATACATTCAAAAACTAATTTATTATACACTTATGTGGTAATTTATGTAGAGGCATTATTTGGTCATACATTTTTTGTTATTCATTGACACAAAAATTCAATGAATCATACACAATGTGGTTCAGATACAGCCGCCTGTGATTACACACCTGGCCAGTAGGTGGTTTCGTGTGCACATGACGCTTCGAGAAATGAACCCTTTCTCGAACAGTTTGGCTCACGTGGTTCGATACCCTGGAGGAATAAGCACTCTGGGGCATCAACTGCAACAAAACACATCATTAATCCAACAAAAAGGAAAAAATTGTCACAAAGAAAAAACGTCGCCACAAAGCACGTCAGCACTAGTGGAAGCACCTAGTGGCCGTTGGGTATCTGTGTGGAGTTTGCCAAAAACATGCATGTTAGGCTAATTGGCGAATCTAAATTGTCCATAGGTATGAATGTGAGTGTGAATGGTTGTTTGTCTATATGTGCCCTGCAACCAGTGCAGGGTGTACCCCGCCTCTCGCCCAAAGTCAGCGACCCTAATGAGGAAAAGCGGCATAGAAATCTAAGAATGTTATTTGAACGTTCTGACCATATTCTGGAAATGCTAGTTTGGAATGTTTGCAGAATGTGTGGAGTTCTACTTTTGTTATCGGAATGTTAGTTTCGAATGTTATGCAGAAACATTCACAGAACATTTCCAGAATGTTTAAACATTTTATTATAATATTTACAGAACATTTATGGAATGTTTAACCATTTTATTACAACATATATTCCCATGCTTATTTTGTTTACATGTACTTAATTCAGAATGTATGCTAAAACTCAAGAAGATTTCAAACTGAAAGTAAACCAATGTTTATAAAAGGAAAACTTCGGATTTTTTGACAGAAAGTTCTATGACATCCCCATCAACACATACATACAGGTATACATACACACACACACACACACACACACACACACACACACATATATATATACACTGCTCGAAAAAAATAAAGGGAACACTCAATTCACACTGCGTCAAAACCGCTGTGCCGTTATTCAAACTGTCCACTTAGGAAGCAACACAGATCGACAATCAATTTCACATGCTGTTGAGCAAATGGAATAGACAACAGGTGGTGTCTTTTTCCCCACTTTCACTTTGAGTGTGACTCCAAATCCAGACCTGCATGGGTTAAATTTGATTTCAGTTGATAATTTTTGTGTGATTTTGTTGTCAGCACATTAAACTATGTAAAGACCAAAATATTTAATAAGAATATTTCATTAATTTAGATCTAGAATGTGATATTTTAGTGTTCCCTTTATTTATTTTTTTTAGCAGAAATTGGTGTGTACACACATATACAAACAGTAGTAGTAGGTATGTATGTATATGTATGTGTGTAAACACCAATTTCGCAGTATACCCCCCTTGAAGAAATAACTAGAAAATGAACACATTCATACTATATCTTGTTTATTACGATATCAGGTTTATCTGTGCATATGCAAAATATTGGTATCGTGAATACTGGCCCTGTGTGATCTATAACAAAATATGGAGTATCGTTTCGGCCACTGTATATGGGGATAAAAGTATTCTTACAGTTGAGTTACAGACAAATACGGACAATACCTAAATAATA
Organism: Dunckerocampus dactyliophorus; assembly: GCF_027744805.1. Lineage (NCBI taxonomy): Eukaryota > Metazoa > Chordata > Actinopteri > Syngnathiformes > Syngnathidae > Dunckerocampus > Dunckerocampus dactyliophorus. The sequence continues at coordinate 4,090,608 of NC_072829.1, read as the reverse complement.
TACGTATTATTATTTACTAAGCTCTAATTTGTGGTCAAATGATTCCACAAAAGCAGTTAGATATATTAATATATATACAGTATGAAGATATATATTGAAAGTTTTTTGTTAGTTTTTTGATTAAATTTTACCCGTCTCTGCTGGAGCTGCGTGATGACGTCATCTGTGCTACGTAAACGCTGTGCAGGAATGTGCGCAAACTTTTACTTCTTTCTGTCGGTCTTCTCCTCTGTCGACGTGTTAAAGTTCGCTAAATCTCAACGGCACCTTTGACTCGCTCGTCGCGGGAGAGTGGGTGAGTGTCCCCGGGCTCAGGGTGAGGGTTGTCGGCGTCGAAGTCAGCCCTTTGTCACCTTTTCTTTTGCCGAGCAAAGTTTGTTGGAGTTGGGAGGAAAATGGAGGCGGCCCAGAAAGACAAGAAGGCGCTGTCCGCCGCTGATCAGGACCATGGCTAACACTTTGGCTAACAAAACGACTCTCTTTTCGGGTTTTATTGCTCTTCAAGTTCTTTACTTCTTTTCATGGTTGTTATGTTTTTCACTGCAATGTCGGCGGGCTGCTTTTCGCTTCCGCAAAGTTTCGTCAAACTAAAATGGTGGCAGCAAATCACGACATTCACGCCGAAATTTTAGATCATCTTTTATGCCTTTCAAAGTCAGCTTTCGATCACCTCCGATTAGCATTTACAAAGTGACGGACTTGTTCCAAATGTTGCTTAAAAATGTACCACTGAAGCAGTTTTATGGTGTAGCCAAACTCCGAAATACTTAATCATCGTAAAGTTGTTTTTCTATGAGCCCATGTTTAGTATGAATACGTAGACGATGAGCAACAGCATACATATCAAGTGTTTTCAGTCCCAGCTAGTTATTATTAGTTGTCTTTTTCTATTGGGATTCCAAATGTGGCGCTGTCGACTCTGCTGGTGCTGTTTTCAAAATGGCTGACAAGCGTTCATAAGTTTGTTTTTTTTTCCCCCTCACTGTTACAAACTTACAGTGGTCACACAATTATGTCCATTGATGGACTTGTGGAATTTTCACACAACAGTTATGTCGTTTATGTCATTTATTGACTTAGCATGAAGAAAAGCCTGTTGTGCCACAAGCTACAAATGTTAGCAAGTGTGTTTGTTAGGATACAGCAGCCGACGTCAACTGATGGCCCGCGGGCCAGATCCATCCTACTGCAGCTTTCCAAGCGGGCCCCAGAACTCACTTGCCTCACTCGAGTCCACAGGCATGTGGGCCGAGGATAATAATAGAGAAATGTGTCACTATATTGTAGCACCAATGAGAGTTGCCATGGGACTACCCAACATGCCTTGCGGGCACTTTGTAAATAACAGTTAAAGTTGCGTGTTTGTTAGCGCCTAGTCGTTGTTACCCACATAAAATGGTAGTTCATTGTATTTCATCTTACCTGTTACGAGTGAGACTGTTGTTCAATGTGATGACCTCTGTTTGTTTGCACGGTGTTGCCAAGCTTGTTGTTAGCTATCGCTTGTAACTAAAAGAACAGCTCATTTAAGCAAGTTGAAGTGCCTCTGATCATGTCCTGTGCAACTCAAGATCACCACAACAGATGTGTTATGAAGCGCGACCAAGTTGGATGCGGTATGTGCGTTTAAGCTGTATGAGCAGCGCTACGATGCTTTTAGACTTGTAACGCCAAGCTACACATTCCCATTATAATGTGTTATGTGGTAGCGCCAAATGTATCTGTGGCGGCCCAAATTTATTCATGGCAGGCCAGCACAAATAAATGAACGTGTGGGAAACACTGAACCTACAAGTGGGATTAGATTTGACAGGCACTGTCTCCCACCATTTTATATATATATATATCATAAGGTAATGTGTGTACACAATCCTTGGAAATTAAACACCTGATACCTGACGGGTGGGGCGGTTGTGGATTTGTAAAATAGGACCCGTGCAAGACCCTGGACTTCAGCGGCATGCTGCAGTACAGGTAAAATGAGTCTGTTAACACTGACAAAGGCTAAAAAATACTAAAATATATAAAATAATAATACAAATCTTATGAATTGAATTGGGTTAATTCTTATGAAAGTTATTTTATAATTTTATATTCCAAAATATATATTTATAAATATCTTTATATTTAAGAAATAAATATAACATTGATAAAAGCGATAGCAAATAATATATTTTTATTTTTGTTATTAAAAATATTTTATTTCTAAAAATTACATATATTAAAAATATAATAAATAATATTATGGAATTATAAAATAATTGTTTTATATGTCATTTTTATATGTCATATATATATATATATATATATATATATATATATATATACACACACACACACACACACACACACACACAGTCAAACCTGTCTTAACAGCCACCTGCCTATATCTGCCACTGAAAAATCTCCGCAGAAAATTTACGTGTTATAGACCATGTGTATAGCTGTCACCTGTCTAACGCGGCCAGTGGCCACCCATTTTGTCTCCCTTGTTCAATATCTGACCGCATATAGCGGCCAAAATGCCGACTCAAGCAGAAGCTTCATACACGAAAAAGTTTTGTTTTTTAAGCAATGAAGCCGTCGTGTGTAGACTTTAATTACCGAGTCCTAGTTCGACATAAAAAAAACGTCTTCTTACTTTGCAATGCTGCCCTGAAAAGATTCAATGACGGCCAAAACGGTAATCTTCCCACTTTGCAATGCCGTGAATAGATTCTAAAATAGCCAAAACACCTGAATAAAACATCTAAAATATCATCGCACGATCTTTGCACCTCCTCCGCACTCAATTGTTCATGCACACACCCATTCATGACTGCTTCACGCGTATCCTGTACATATATCCTCGGGCTCGTTCACTTAAAATTTGTATTTCTTGATTTTAAAATCGTGTTTTTAAAAAAAATCAAAGATGGAAATTTGTGACGTTCTGCAGGACAGGAGCGAGCGTCCCCTGTCCTGCGCTCTTATTTGGTGGGCTGTGCCATCTCCGGGGGGGAAGAGGCAGCCGCTTCATGCCTGGTGGCCGCGCAGCTGCGGTCAATTAACATTTGTGGCGGATAAAAGGCCAGCGCCGTCGAATGTGCGGGGCTGGTTCATTTTTGTTATTGATATTACCAGTTTCCTCACCGGAGCTGTTACCTAGATTTACCTACCTATTTATGTGTCAACAGAGCGTTTTCCCCTATGTTTCTTGGTTTTGCTCCAGTTTTTTGTGAATACATGTTAATATGTGTGCGCACAAATTCAAAATGGCCGCCAACCTGTCTATAGCGGCCACTTTTGCCGTTTCCCTTCAGTGGCCACTATACAGTAGACAGGTTTGACTGTGTGTGTGTGTGTGTGTGTGTGTGTATGTATATATATATATATATATATATATATATATATATACTTTTAACTTCAGTGCGTCCATGTTGTCATCTCAGCAGAACGTCAACATGGACACTCCCTCCATGTTCTCGATGGAGACGTTTCCCATTGGGGTTTCCTTGATGGACAACGATCAGAGCCTCAGTGATGTGGCCAAAAATTCTGCCGCACCTCAGCTGGTCATGCTGGCCAACGTGGCCGCGGTGGCAGCAGCGGATGGCTGCGGCGAGGGCAGCGTAGCGGATGAGAAGGAGATGATGGAGCTGAAGACGGTGGGGTGCGGTTACTCGGACAGCGAGGACGAGGGTGTCATCAGGTAGTATGCGTGAGGACTGACAAATCAAGTTGGTGTCAGCTGACATGCTCCACCCCCTTTCTTCCAGGTACACTTATGACAATCAGAACCACAGTGAGGCCTGCACCATGGACTACTCAGAATCTGTGGGCCTTTGCCCTGTGCAAGCACAAAATGATGGACAAGAGGACAAGGACAAAGCAGAAGACCTGTCCCAAAACTTGGGCGGGCCCACAGCATTGCCGGACCCCAAACCCAAAGACGGAGCTCCACGGCGAGTCCCGCCAGAGGGTGTGAAGAAGAAGAAGCCTTTTCACTGTAAACCCTGTCATTTCCAAGCGCATAACGAGAAAGAGTTTGTAGAACATCTGAGAACGCACGCCGTCAGCAAGATGATGGTCGTCAACCGGGTGGAGGGGAGGAGCAAAGCCCAAGAGGCAGAAACAGCCCAGGGTCAGGCGCCATCATGTGAGGAGGGGAAGGAAGCCTCGGGGGCCAGCGCTGACAGCAAAGGGCTGATTCGCTGCGAACGCTGTGGCTATAACACCAACCGCTACGACCACTACGTGGCACACCTCAAACACCACAGCAAGGAGGGCGACGACCACAGGTAGAAAAGGGCTCCTTTTAAATTTGTATTGTTTATTGGGGGAGTACATATAAAAATGCAAAATGTGCTCTTGCAGGGTGTTCAAGTGCACGTTGTGTGCGTACAGCACGGTCAGTCAGTATCATTGGAGGAAACACCTGAGAAACCATTTCCCCAGCAAACTGCACACGTGCACTCAGTGTTCGTACTTCTCAGACCGCAAGAGCAACTACATCCAACACATCCGCACGCACACGGGTATGAGAGAGAGCAAAAGAATGTTCCAACCTGTGCTTCATTCCTGCATGCTAATGTGTGCGCGTGCCTTGTAGGTGTGCGTCCTTTCCAGTGCCCGTACTGCGACTACTCCAGCTCCCAGAAGACACACCTGACAAGACACAAGAGGACTCACTCGGGTCAGTAGGCCACTCTTAGGATGTTCCATGAATCCAGGTGTTCAAATACTGTACATCTTCATCACCATTAGGAAGCTGTTGTGATAATCATTTTTTCATGGATTAGAAGAGATTAATTGTCGGCTTGTTTGTTCACGCAAGCACTCGATGGAAGAGAGACACGGTAAACACTTAACTGACTTCCTGTGTCTGCTTCCTCTATACCAGGGGTGTCCAAAGTGTGGCCCAGGGGCCACTCTCCGCCTGCGGCACATTATGAAAATATAATTTAACAAGAAAACAAAAAAAAAACAACAGGAGCAGCAAAAATGGAAAAACATAAGAGAAAAATTGTAATCTAACAAGAAAGTTTTAATTTTATGAGAATATGGTAATATTCTGTGGAAAAATAACATTTTAGAAACAAAGTTGAAATATTAAAGAAAGACCTTATTTTTGTAAAGTCGTAACCTTATGAAAAACAAAAATAAATTTGTATAAAATCAAATAGTTAAATTGTGAAAATGTTATGAGAATAAAGTCAAAATGTTATGGGAAAGTCATAACTGAGGAAAAAAATGGCAGCTGTAATTTTATGAGAATAAAGTGAAACAATTATCAGAAAAATGTCATTCTAATGAGAAAAAAAATTCACACATTTTACAAGAATAAACCAGTAATATGAGGAGAAGTAATGTAGCATAGAGTTGAAATATTAAAGAGACTTTTTTAAAAAAAAGTCGTAATATTCCATCCATCCATTTTCTATGTCACTTATCCTAATTAGGGTTGTGGGGTATGCTGGAGCCTATCCCAGTTGACTTCGGGTGAGAGGCAGGGTACACTCTGGACTAGTCGCCAGCCAATCGTAGGGCACAAGTCGTAATATTCTTTTTTTTTTTTTTTAAACAATAAATAAAGTTGTAATTTTTGTAAAAAAAAATATATATATATATATTCTGAAAATAAAGTCAAAATCTTATGGGAATACAATCGGAACCAAAAGAGGAAAAAAATGGCAGCAATGTAAAGTAATTTTATGAGAATAGTCAAAATATTGTATTCCAACAAGAAAAAAGTCACAATTTTGAGATTAAACTTGTCATTTTATGAGGAAAACATAATGTCATTTTAGTGACCGAGTTGAAATATTAAAGAATAAATGTTTTAAGTTGTAATATGAGAAACAAAACAAAGTTCTAATATTTGGAAAATTAGGTCGGGGACAAAGCTATACTAAGAGATACTAATAATGTGCTTTTCCACCTACTGATGACAAAGCTGAGATGCAGTTTTTTCTTGAAATATATATAACTTCTTAGCATATCTACATGTGTTGCTTTACAAAAATATCAAGAGTGGCCCTTCAATCCTTTCATTTTTCACTATGTGGCCCTTCGTGGAAAAAGTTTGGACACCCCTGCTCTATACAGTATATGCATCCAACATGGCAAACTGTACAAAAGGAATACATGCTAGCACAGGCAAAGCTTCAATATCATCCCTAAATGTTTCTCTTGTGCAGGCGAGCGACCTTTCAAGTGCGAGAGCTGCAACTACCTGGCTGCGAACCAGCACGAGGTGACCCGCCACGCCCGCCAGGTCCACAATGGTCCCAAACCCCTGGCCTGCCCGTACTGCGAATACAAGACCGCCGACCGCAGCAACTTTAAGAAACACGTGGAGCTTCACCTCAACCCCCGTCAATTCCTCTGCCCTCTGTGCGAGTACGCCGCCTCCAAAAAGTGCAACCTGCAGTACCACATAAAGTCTCGCCATGCCGGCTGCGACGTCACTGTGGACGTCTCCAAAGTCAAACTGCGAGTCAAAAAGCACCCCAGCGGTGTTGAGGAGCCCCCAAAAACGGGAAAGACGGCAAACCTGTCCAGCGTTGAGGAGGACTTGGAGGCTGAGGAGTCCGCTCCAAGTGAGAAACCGTCAGATCCCATCAATCTGTCCATCAGAAAGCGCGGCAAACCAGGACAGAGTGAAGACCCAGAAGAACTTCCGAGGAAATGCAATGGAAATGCTGAGAAGGTGGCAAAGACAAACAAGCTGGAGCAAGAGAAAACCATCACAACCAGACAAAAGAAGATGAAGGAGAATAACGAGGACTTAAAGGGGAAGAAAAGAGTCAAGAAGATGGCAGCAGATGTTCCTGACCCACAACCAACAAAGGGAGAGCGTAAGAAGTGTGAAGTGGGAGGAGCAGCGAGCCATCAAGGTGGGAATGAGAGCAGCAAGCCGAGAAGGCCCGCAGGGAAGACCTCCAAACGAGAAGAACCCAATGAGAGCCTCAACACTCCAGAGCCTCTTGAGAAGAACGTCCAAGAAAACAACAAGAAGAGGAAAGTGGCGGAAGCTCTCGATCTTTCTTCAAAGTCTTCATACGTGCCGCCTTCTAAAGTCCGGCGGGTCAGACCTGGCAACAAGTGGCTGTCAGCTCCAGCTTGCAAAGACACGGCCGAGGAAAGCGATGCCGTTGATGCGCCGCACGAGTCCACCCTACCCGCTAAGCGTACCAGGAGGTCCACCAGGATAACTTCAGTATGTGGACAGAAAGATCAGTCAAGTACGCCGGAGGCACCAGAATGTTCCGCCCACCTTGATGAGTCAACTCCAACCCCCCAGTGCGACACCCCATCTCAGGTAAACACACCGTTGGATGAACCCCCGTTGGCGAAACCCGCCTCACCACCTGCTGTGGCACTTCCGGCACCGCAAGGCAAGGCGGCCGACCCAGAGGACGACGAGGGCGTCCACAGCAGCCACGAAGGAGCGAGTGACATCAGCGACAGCGCCTCTGAAGGCAGCGTGGACTCAGGCCTCAACAGCAACAGCGTCAACTCTGGAAAAATGCCCAACGACCCCGAAACACCCACCGAGGAAATTCCAACTCCGACCGAGCTCAAAAGTCACATGTGCATCTTCTGTGATCGCCATTTCCCCCTGGAGGTAGAGTACCGCCGCCACCTGAACCGGCACCTTGTCAACGTCTACTACATGGATGCCGTCCACGGACCCAAGTAACGGCAATGTAGATCTCGGATCGTTCCTGCAGCAGGTCTTCCCACACTCAACTTTGAAATGATAAGGTCCTGAAAAGATGCTGTGGCATCACACGGACCAATCGGGAGGGGCTGCAGTCAACTTTGGACTTCTAACAGATGCGGAAAATGAACTTTGTTTTCGATGTTTGACAATCAGTCTTTATTTTTACTTATATCTACCTTTGACGCATCAACCTGAGCATTTTGCTTCTATGCAATAATTCCACATGAATACTTTGTGAAATTCACCTCTTTCAAAATCAGCTTTTTAACAAGCTTCCGGAATCAGCAGCGATACCGATCCCAACATGCCAGCTGACTCCTCACCTGCACACAGCAGCCACTTCATCAAACGACATTCAATATCAAAAATTCTTAAAGATTATGCTCAGTGTCGGGACGATAAAGTTTAAGTTGTTTAAGTCAACTATGTGGACTATTTCATCTAGTGGTGGTCCACCGTTTTATGATTATTTTTAAAAAGTGCCCACTTAAGTCGATGTCAACGTAAAATGTGAGTCAAATTTCTGTGAAAAATGATTCCGTGTAGGTCGACATGAGTTGTGGTATTGGTAACTATCATAATCACTAAGCAGTGTGAAATGACAACATACATACATAGCTACTGTCTACATACACAGCATTAAAACGAACACTCTGTGACTTCCTGTTCAGTGCAAAGTAAGTTTCAAAATAAAAAAAAATGCTTTTTGTGCAGAAAAAGATTATTATAGTCTAGACGGACAACAAAATTACCGCAGCAGCTCTGTTTGATGAAGAGTATAAAATACAGTAATCCATCACCCCTTCAAGTTTTGCGGCTTCACTATCAAGTTTTTTTCTAAAATATATTAATAAATCTTACCGTTTTGTGGTTGAATACTGCCTATTAGTCCAAATGCATATTTAAGCAAACTATGTATTTTTTGCTCAAATTAATCTTACCATTTTTACTCTTGAAAATGCTGAAGTAAAATACAAATACAAGGCATTCAGAAGACGCATTCATAGACCGTGACAATATGTAGTATTTCTATACTTGTCACTTGGTGTCAGTAATGTGATGTTCAGTGAGACACAAGCGCCAGACTTGAATGCCGGAACAACAGGCTTTTGTTGCAGGTTTGAATGATCTCACAAGAGGCACAATAATCCCTAACACTGCTATAATCCCTACTGCTGCGTCTGTAACCCATGCCAAGCGAAATCTCAACTTGGAACCCCCAAGGTCACTTCCTATCTGCCCACCACTCTCCTAGCACCGGTACAAATTACCAGTAACAAACATGAGCATGAGTCTTATGTGGCTTATTTACTCTTATGTCTACAATGTTGGGTAATATGAGTGGAAAGGTTAATGGAGGGGTGTTATTTCATGTCTCAGCGCTCTTAATGCTCTTAATGCGCTACAATGTCGTAAACAGGTTTTCTACATCCGAAAAATCTTCCACTTTCCTACTGCGCGGAAAATCACTTATCTCGGTCGGGTCTGGAACGAATTGACCACGATAAACGAGGGATTGCTGCATGAATTTGAAAGGATAAGAATCGAAATAAAATTGTGCACAAATGGAAGAAACCAATGTCAATAAACTGCCGTAGGTTGACAATTCTTTACTTACCGTCCATTCTTCTCCAAAATCGCACAAATTAAATTTGCAGGCAATGACCATCTCAACTTTCTGTTACGTCGGCAACCGCTTGTGTTGCCATTTCAAGGGGTGTGTACCTAAATAGGTTCCACTGTACTAATGTAACTTATTGTGCTTGCATGAAAAATGAATGCATCAGTTTTCTGATGTTTTCAAGAAAACCATTCCCAGTACGTGTACCTAATGAAGTGGCTGCTGAGTGTGGATCAGATCAGGTAGTTCAGGTTGAGATGTATTAATTTCCTGAAAAGGTGAAATGAACTGAGACCATGTAATGGTTTATCACTTTTGCATTTTAATCACTTGCTTTTCATACATTTGTCCTTTAAATAATAAAGCACACACATCAGTGATAGAAAATGAGTTGACAACACCAACTGTCATGGTGAGATTAAAGCATCTCCTGGGAGAGGGTGGCGCATTCTGCGTCTTAAAGTGACGGGGCGTTCCTTTCACTCCGTCACGCATGTGAATTCAAATCATTTAGGAAGTAGTTTGACTTACACCTTCCTCACTTTTTCGTGGGCTTCACCTGCCGCCTCTTGGCGACACGGGCCGACAGTCCAGCATCCTGCATCCTCGACGGTTTGAGCACTTTGTAGGCGGCGGATTTTGGGATTCGCGCCCCCTTCAGGGAGACCACATGAGGAAGTAGCGGCGGCGTCCTTAGACCGAAGCCGACCAACGGCGGGCCGTGAACCATCAACAGAAGCTTCTGGCCCTCCGGTGCTGTCACCGCCACCCATCCTGCAGACAGCATTGGTTTCTATGACAACTGACCGGCAACACTGAGGGGTTAGTGTGAGCGGCATACCTGCAGACGACAGCTTGATGTCGGCCGTCGCCTCCAGGTGACCTCGACCCTCCAGCTGGACCTCCTGAGGAAGCAACGCCGGAAACTCCTTCATCCGCTCCTCACCTCCCGCCGGCACCTGAACACAAATCCACATGAATCCTGCAATGATCTCAACTTGAGCAGACCGGAATTGTGACGTCTCACCCCCAGCAGCTCACGTCCGGCATGTTTCTGATAAACACTGTCTGCTTTCTCCAGGCTGCTGATGTGAACCGGAAGTTGAGACGAGGCAATGACGGAAAACCAGCAGGACTTTTCCCCCTGAAACGGCATGATCCACAACAGCTGATCAGAATTTGACACTTCAGTAACATTTCTCAGCTTCCACTCCGAATTTCAAGTTGAATTTACTGGTGTTTTTTCTTTTTAAGAATAAAAAGCACGTTTTTCTTAACTTTTGCCTCACCTCCAGGAGGTCGATCCTGGCCAGAGCTCCCACAAAGAGACTCATTCCGGGCTTCAGTACGAAGGTGCGAGGTATGATAGCCTGCGTGGGAACCACAGCTTTCACTTCCTGTTCGTTCAGCAACCTGAGAACCTGTGGACACAAGTTCAGAATCGTTAACATGGTGAAGGTTCCGAACCGGCTTGCTCGTTACTCATTTATCCTCACATCGTGTTCCTTCATGATTCCTGGTGTGTCGAAGAGCCAGTGCGCATCTTTCAGTTCATTGTAGGTAAACTCATGAACCGAGTCTTCTTTTTCTGTAAATCTTTGATTTGTTAAAACACAATCAATCAACCAATCAGATGCCAAGAGTGTCCAGTTTCTCACCCGTGGTCATCTCTTCATCTCCGTTCTCTCCAAAGGCTAAACTGTCTGGGTCAAACTCAATCATTCCCTGTCTGACGTTGGGTAGGAACGTTCTACCCACGCGACCTGAACAGGAAAAGGACAGGTTGGTTGGTTGTTAGCCACGCCCCCTACTTTTTCTGCTCTTACCCACTAAGTACCCCCGGCGGCGAAAGTCTTGCAGCCGCTTCATTTCATCCGGCGAGAGCTCATCCTCCATCTGTCTGCGTGATTCTTGAAGACGCCGCTGCCGCCGGAACATTCTATACGGGGTCGGGTTGATGATGGGGAACTTGAGCAGGTTCAGGGTGGTGCCTGAACACAACACCGTCACATCACGAGAAGGTTTAAAAAACAAACTTCAATTAACCGCTTGATGAGTTGTCATCAGTGCTCCCAGCATGCTTTGCGGACCTCGGTGCCAAACTCACCAGGCCACGGGGAAATAGTGGCTTTGCGAATGCTGGAGGTTTTGGATTTGCAGAAGTCGGACTCCAGCAACGTGTTGAAGAGCGTTGATTTTCCCGCATTGGCACTTCCAACCAGGTAGACATCACCTTTGTACTTCCATGCCCTCTGCAGGCTGGAGATCAGGCCCTCAATCCCGTACCCGGTCTTAGCACTGATCAGGTGGACGTCGGTCACCTGAGTCCCAAAACCGGCATACTGGCAATACTGGGACAGCTGCCGTTTAATCCGCTGCAGGTAGTTTGGCGAGTCTCCCGGAAGGAGGTCAATCTTGTTGCCGAGGACGACGATATGTTTGTTGCTGCCCACCAATTCCGGCAGATCAGGGATGATGGAGTCTGGGACATCCAGGAGGTCCACACAAAGAAGCACGAGTGCCCTCTGGGACCGGATCTTCTGCACCACGTCGCGGAACTCATCCTTGGACACTTTCAGACTCAGAGCCTTTTGGTGATGGCGAAGCAAGTGGCAGCGCTGGCAAGTGGCACTGCTCAGGCGCTCTTCCTGCAGCAGGACCTTGTATTTCTCACTTGGCAGGTATCCCGGGATGGTGGCATCTGTGCAGTGCAGGATGCTGCCACAGCCCATGCAGCAGGTGTCGCTACTGGGTTCATCCAAATCTGGCGAACCGTAGATCTTATGCTCGTGTTTCAGAGACTTGTTCTTCTTTTTTGAGGCCACGACACTCTGGTCCAGGGGAAAGTCCACGTCCTGGAACTGGATGCAAGATTCCAAAACATGATCCTGCCAAGTTAGGTCCTTCGAACCCTGGACCTGAATCTGCACAGACCTGGAGCGAGTCTGCTGGGGAGGAGGGGCGGTCTGCTGCTTTGGACCTACACTGTTCACAATTCTGGGTTCCTCCTCTTGATCTGGGAGACCTGGAGACAGGTTTATTGATGACAACTCAACAACATTTTGTAAGTGTTGCTTATCGAGTAACCAAGTTTTATGTATTTTTCACCAAGGGTGTTCTGTATAAAATATTTGCTGCACATTGATTTGTCACCAAGGTAGAGTGCATAAAACTATACACACACCTGTGAATATTCTCATTCATCCAGGTCATTGTATTCTCATTCAATCGATCGCAACTGTACTTTGCAAGTTGTCGAAGAAGACGTTAGCTGTCCTATCTAGTCTGACTGGTGTGTGTTCCATCAAGTCTTTGAGCAAGAACTGATGAAGCCTGCTCGGATTAGAGGCAAAACGTCTTCTAAAACAATTTAAACAGTCCGCTTGCGATCGATTGAATGCCCTGAGACCACACAGACACACACACACACAAAATACGAACAGTGGAGCGCATGCGCAATATGCACCTGTCAAGTCCACAAAAAAGAACTGTTCTTCCTGGTTCGGGTCCACCGTACAGCTCCTTTCGGGGCCACGGAGTCTGCCGTGGACATGGCGGGGAGTGGCGTGTCCCAGCGTGGCCTTGAAACCCGGAAGTGAGCCGGTACGTTCAGCTGTTAACCGGAGCACGCGACCGAAGCGAGCGGTCACGCGCACAACGTTTAACATTTTTCACCGACTAGCGTGCTAATTCTATTTCCTGCTAAGGAAGTGACGTAGCCACGAAGTTAACGATGAAAATCCCGCCACTAAAATTTGTAATACTAAAAAACAACGATTAGCGTCGGACACAAAAAAGACAGAATGGACACACGTGACCGATACATTCTTTTTCACGTCTTACGTGATGACGCAATTGAAAGCCAGATAATCACTGTAGACAGGATATATCACTCTGCTTCGATTAGGGAACCAAAAACAGAGTTTTTTTTCCTGGTGCTTGAGTGGTCCAGTCACATAAAGTGTATTTTATCACAATCAGTTTAAATTCCCGTACGTTTTGAAAACATTACACGTTTTAAATAGTTTATCGAATAAACAAGGTGAAGACAACAACAACGTCGACGTTCGAGAGAGAGAGAGAGAGAGAGACGTCCGGCGGTGTTGTATGTGGAGTGAGAAGATCTTTGAATGCTTGACAGAACTTACCTTCTGTTGGATCTTCACTCGTGTATTCACTTTCAACATGATCCAATTCTCCAGCTGCACGCGCCGTCTGGCCCGCGTCATACCTGCTGTGAGTCACCCGAACCGGAACCGAACTTTGTACCTATAATATACTTTATATTTATCTGTTCATTATACAGCGTTGTACTCGTTGTTCTTTTATTATTTAACTAAATTATTATTACTGACATACACCTATATCACATACTGCATATTACTTATCATATATATAATACATAATGATAAAAAAACACAACTAACAAATCCATTAAAATGTGTTCTAATAAAAACTGATCCAGGAACCGTTTGGGGTCTTTACGTTGTTGACACACACACACACACATGAACTTTGGACAGAGTAAAATGTGGACTCTTTCAAGGTGAAAATTAACGATGGAGATGGCATATTAGTCTTTATTTTGAATATTTTGACTTTTATTGTTGGTTTTGGTTTCATTTAATCAAATAAATGTATGTTAAATAGAATAACAAGTCAGTTGTTTTGTGTTTTCATGGTCGCAGCCCCGTGCTCACCTTTCAACAGGTTCCCAACACAGTGAGAGACCCTTGTACGAATTCCGGACCTACAGAATCCATCCGGACCGGACCGCCGCCTTCCTAAAGCTGACCAACGAGAAGATTCACCTCAGGACCGCTCACTCTGAGCTGATTGGCTACTGGAGTGTGGAGTATGGCGGCTTGAATCAGGTCTTCCATATATGGAAGTATGGTGAGAATGTTGTCATGGCTCCGCCCCTTCCAGAGGTTCTCCTGCTGAGGTTAAGCTCCGCCCCTTCCCCTCAGACTCTTTCTCTCAGCGGGCAGCGGTCCGCTCTGCACTGGCTCAGGACCCGTGCTGGTTGTCGGAGTACATCTCCAAGGCCATCCCCATGCTGACCTCCCAGGACAACGAGGTCACCAGCCTGTTGCCATGGAGCCGTCTGCACGCGCCGCCGCAGGAGGGCGGTAAGCCCCCGCCCACCAGCTCAGCGCCGCTGCAACGTGGCTGTCGTGACGTCGCCTGCGTCTTTCAGGTGCATTCGAACTTGCGTCCTTCAAGATGCGTCCCGGGGGGGCAGCGCTTTGGGGCAGAGACCTCCAGGACGCCATCACCTCCCATGATGCACCTGGACACGCCCACTTGGTCGCCGCCTTCCGCAGCGAGCTCGGCCACCTGGACACAGGTAATCTGTGTGTGTCTAGGTAAGAGCTAATACGAGAACAAGACAACAAATCAGGTCACATGATCACCATGTGACTCACCATGTGCAGTGGATCCCATATATTCCCAATTCGCAGCCCTGTCGCCATTTTTTTATTGATTGATATGTTGTCTCCCTCAGTTCATGCCCTCTGGTGGTTCGAGAGTGCCGACAAACAACGTCAGATTCAACGCGACGCTGCAGGTGAGGCCACCATGACATCGACAATGATATCGCCTACTTGTGATTAGAAACGGCAGATCGATCAATGATTGTGATTGGTGTGTCCCTCAGTCCCTCATGTCGACACGTGGAAGAACAAACTCATGTTCCCGTGTTCCTTCTCGCCACTGAAGTGACTTCCTGTCACCCAGCTGCGTTTCCACAACGACATGAGCCACAGACCCGCCCTTTCTCTCGAGAAGGAGCCAACAGCAGCCTGGTGTCAGTCACTGGTGGTGGGCGGGGCTTGTCTTTTTTGCCGCTAAGACGTGAAAAGACTTTTCTGCTTCAAAATAAACCTTAGGAACAAAATTTGTGTCTGTGCGGACCCGTTTGTCACTTCTAACGTCCAAATACGTGCAGCCTTCCAACATGGCAACCCACCGGGACCGAGACACAAGAACCAAGCCGCCATGATCCACAAGAATTCATCCAACAGGGCTGATCTAGAATAAGTAAACCCACAAGAAGCGACCCACAGAACTGATGCACCAGGATCAAGAGGCACTGATCCAGAATAAGTAAAACCAGAAGAGCCCACCCACAGAACCAACCCACCATGATACATAAGTACTGATCCACAGAGACCAACCCCGAACAAGTAAATCCACAAGAGTGGAACCACAGAATTGATCCACCAGTCAGACCCAAAAGTAAACCCACAAGCCAAACTACAGAACCAACCCAACAGGATGTACAATAACTGATCCACCAGGACAAACCCAGATGAACTAAATCCACAAGCCAAACCACAAAACTAAACCACCAGGATCCACAAGAACTGATCCACCACCAACAACCCAGAAGTAAACCCACCAGCATCCATAAGAACTGATCCAAGAGACCGACCCAGAAGAAGTAAATCCACAAGAGTTGACCTACCAGGATCCACAAGAACTGTTCCACCAGGACCAACCCAGAAGAAGTAAACCCAGAAGGTGAACCACAGAACAAATCCACCAGGATCCACTAGAACTGACCGAATAGACTGACCCAATAGAAGTAAACCTCAAACAGTTGAGCCACAGAACCAACCCACCAGGATCTACAAGAACTGATCCATCGGAACTGACACTGAAGAATTCAACCCACAAGAGCCTCCCCACAGAACCGACCGATCAGGATCCACAAGAACTGATCCACCAGGGCCAACCCAAAAGAAGTAAACCCATAAGAGCTGATCCACAGAACCAGCAAGAACCGACAGAAAAAGTAAATCCGCAAGAGCTGACCCACCAGGATCCACCGATCAGAACTTGTTGGTCCAAATGGACATGTGACTCCTGAAGGTAACATGCTTCACGTCAGCATGATCCAAAAACTGTTTGCTCATTAGTGTGGCTTCTTCAAAATAAGAGTCCAGTCAGTCGATTTGTTTGATTTTATTGTTGTAACAGTATTGTGTCACATTTTAAGAGATTGTATTTCTTTTTTGGTTCGCTTTCTAATGTGGACTTTAAAAAACAACTGGTGAGGTATTTGGACACATCTGTCAAAAAATCAACACTTTGATTGGCGGTTAAAGCAAAAAACAGGAAATGAAAGATAAATAAAAGGAAGTTGATTTGAAATGATTTAGACTCTTCATCAACACGATTTAAAAACATTAAAAAAAAGATGGCGGACACACGCCGGCACCGCTTCAAGTTTTTTTCATTTGAAATCCGCGACAGGCAGCAGGCCACGCCTCCGCAGGAGATCATTTGCATTGAGTGGCTTGAGGCGTCTGACTCCGCCCACCACGTCGTGTGGTGACAGCCAAGTGCAAATGACGCGGTCACATGACGCTCTCTGTGGTGCTGTCCGCCTGACTGTGGCAGAGGGCGGGGACGTCTACCAGGACGTCTCGGCGCCGCACAGACGCATCTTTTGAGTGATAGTCGTCGCTTTGGTCCTTGGCAAAGTTCACGAACACCTGGAAAGATGAGATGCGCACGTCAACACCGCACGCGTGTGTGTGTGTGTGTGTGTGTGTGTGTGTGTGTGTGTGCGCGCGCGCACCTGGTCCAGTGTGGTCTGCGAGACCGAGTAGTCTTCAATCTTCAGGGCGTGTTTGTTCTTGGCCAGGATGAAGAAGATGTGCGTTAGCGAGCTGAGCGAGGAGGGCAGTTGGTACTGAAGCATGTTGCGATGTTTCTCCTTCAGCGTGCTTCCGCTCAGCTCGCTCTCGATGAACTTCATCACGGGAACCAGATCCGGGTCGGGCCCCGCCACCCGCAGGATGATGGTGTAGCCGTCTCCGAACCTGCGCCACCGCAATGCACACACGTCACGTGACACCGCAGTCTGAGGACGTGTGGCCAGCCACCTGCTTGTACAGTGCTGTGTGTGTGTGTGTGTGTGTGTGTGTGTGTGTGTGTGTGTGCTTTATACCTGTTCTTCAAATGTTGGACGCTGCCAAGACATTTGAACCTGCCGTTCACCATGATGGCCATCCTTGTGCACAAAGCTTCACACTCCTCCATGCTGAATGCACACACGCACACACCAAAGACAGCCATGTCAAGTGTGTGTGTGTGTGTGTGTGTGTGTGTGTGTGTGTGTGTGTGTGTGTGTGAATAAAGTTGAAGAGAAGTAAAACAGTTGTTTTACTCTCCCGTTATCAGAAGACATGAATAATTATAATACAATTATTATGAAATAATAAATATAATAATAAAACATACATTATATAATTTGTATTATGTAATAATTACACTTAAATCTTAAAGTGTAAAAAATATTACAAATATAAATATTATTCATAATTATTATTACATTATTGCATTAAATATATATATATAGAATAATTATATTATACTATATAATAATGACATACTTATTAAGAAATTATTAAAGCGATAGTCTGATACCAAATTACAATATATTATAATGAATAATGAATAAAAATAATTACATAAAATAAAATAAATATATAATAATTACAGTATATTAAAGAATAATTATAGGATAATGAATAAAAATAATAAGTAATTATATAAATATATCATTATAGTGTTATAAATATAATATATAATTATAATATAGTAAAGATAATTTATAATTAAATAATTACTGTATATTATAATATAATGCATACAAATGAATAAATAATAATGGAATTATTAAATAACTATATTACAATATATAATATTCATAAATGTATTACAATATATAATAATTATATGTAACTTTATAATAATTACTATATTATAATGTAATAAATATATTACAAATATAATAATGATGTTATTAAAGAATAATGACTGTATTCTACTATTACTGTATATATTAGAAGATAGATTATATATATATATATAAAAATATATAAAAAACATGTAATCATAATATACAGTAAATGTGAATAATGGCATTATTGTTAAATAATAAATATATTACAAAATGTAATAATCATTATATCATATATATGATCATTTCTAATAATTCTATTATTATTATGCACATCGTTGATTCTTTTTTTCAGGATCTTGAAACGCGCATGTTAGTGTCACGTGACACCACACAGGAAGCTAGCGTGCGTCTCACCTGTGCGACGTGAGGACGACGGAGCGTCCCTCCTTGATGACGCTCAGGATGCAGTTCCAAAGGGCGCGGCGAGCTTTGGGGTCCATGCCCGTGGTCGGCTCGTCCTGTAACCAGGGCGACAGCGAGGTTAAGCTCCGCCCACAGGTGTAACAGGAAGCAGAGGGAGAAGGTGAGCAGCAGGGGGAGGAGCGGCATCCTCGCTTTGTCGTCTGGTTGCTTTGAGTCGACTGCAGCTCATTTTAATCTTCTCCACGTTATATAACACAACGCTGCTCTCTGATTGGCTGACAGACTCCTGAGTCTCTTGCATAACCACAAGAGTGCCGTATAAACAAACAAAGCAAAAAAATCTGTCTGATTGGCTGCTTGTTGCTTCATTGATCAGATGACTCAAAGTTAATGACCTCAGCCCGTGGCTGCGTCTCAAACGCAATACTTTCGTCTGTGCACTTCAATAAGTATCCTGTGTACACTGTGCACTTGGCTCCTTTGCCCTACTTCTCAGTGCGAGCACACTTACAGTGTGCACTCGAAAGACCAAGTGTGCAAATGGACACACAGCCATGTGTCAACCCAATGAGTCCTAATGAATGTAAGAATGTGCTAACATTGTTGTTAAACACAGTAGTAGCGAAAGTTGTGTTCACAAAGTTGTGTTGACACAGTAGCTAAAGTTGGGCTAACAAAGCAGCTAAAGTTGTGTTCACATAGTAGTTAAGGTTGTGTGGGCATAGTAGCTAAAGTTGTGATTGCATAGTTGCTAAATAGGGTCAATATTAAAGTTGTGTTAACAAAGTAGCCAAAGTTGTGTTAATGTAGCTAAAGTTGTGTTAGCATAGTCGCTAAACACGCTACAGTGGGTCAGTGTTCAAGTTGTGTTAACATAGGAGCTAAAGTTGTGTTAGCATTGTCACTAAATATGCTAAAGTGGGTCAATGTTAAAGTTGTGTTAACATAGTTGCTAAAGTTGTGTTAACATGGTAGTTAAAGTTCTGCTAACAAAGTAGGTAAAGTTGTGTTTGCAAACTAGCTAAAGTTGCCTTGGAATAGTCTGTTAATAGTCTGCTAAAGCGGGTCAGTATTACCGTTGTGTTAAAAATGGTAGCTAAACTTGTGTTAATATAGCAGCTAAAAGTTGTGTTAACAAAGCAGCTAAGGTTGTGTTTACAAAGTAGTTACAGTTGTGTCAGCATAGTCACTAAAGACGTCAAAGCCCCGGTCACACGCACTTTGCTGTAGCGTCCCTGGAGCGGTGAAAAAATTCATCGCGCACAAAATAGGAAAAAAAAAATCAAAAACACGGGTGTTGTCCTAGCGGAGCACCGCTGAAGCCGGCGTTGCTTTAGCGTTGGTTTAACGGTAGCGAACGTTGGTTTAGCGGTGACGTGAGCGTTGATAGAGCGGCGTTCTGCGCATGCGGACCAGTTATCCATGTATTGTACATACAGTATAACACATAATGCTGCATTGCTTCAGTGTGAACTTGAATAAACTCCAGCGTTGTATTTTACATCATCTGCAACGTTTAAATGGAAGCTTAGGTTAGCTTCAGTGTATATAGAGACCGTTTCACTGTGAAAATAAAGACACAACGCAGTCAGATAAGTTAGAAAGGAATTGGCTGAACACAAGCATTTTCAGCAACTGTACAGCAGAGGGCGCTAAAGTCAAAGCAATGCCACAACAGACTAATGGGCACCTGGTCCATTTCTCCCCGTATTTGTAGCCAAATTCTGGTCCCCCTCCAACACCTCCAAAGTTCATCACCGCAATGGATCGCTGCTTCATCACCTGACACCGTTCCAGCAATCACTTACAGCCGCTCCACCAAAGTTTTTGCAACGTTTAATCACCGCCCGGGCAAAGCTGGCGAAGCAGCAGCGGTCCAGCGTTCAAGATTTCTGCGTTGGCGTAGCGGACCCAAGCGTCCACGAGCGTCTAGCAGCGCCAAACTTTGACTGGGCGTTGTTGGAGCGGTGATGAACTTTGCCGTGGCGGAAAATTGCCCGCTCCTCACCGCTGGCAATATTTTGTGCAGCTCAAAGTGTGTTACTGTTGTGATAAATGTAGTAGCTGATCTTGTGTTAATATAGCATCTGAGGTTGTGTTGATATAGCAGCTAAAGCTGTGTTGGCATAGTTGCTAAAGTTGTGTTAGCACTCGAGGCAAAGTTGTTTTAACAAATTAGCTAAAGCAGTGTTAGCATAGTACCCAAAGACACTAAAGTGGGTCAATGTCTTAAAAGGAGCTAAAATTGTGTAAAAATGGTTTAAATTGTGTTAGCATAGCAGCTCAAGATGCTAAAGTGGGTCAATGTTAAAGTTGTGTCAGCATAGCAGCTAAAGACGCTAAAGTGTGTCGGTCTTTGCCGCTCACTCACCAGGAAGACGACGGGCGGCGCCCCGATCAGAGCCATGGCCGTGGACAGTTTCCGCAAGTTCCCGCCGCTGTAACTCCCTGCGACTTTGTCGGCATACTTGACCAGACCCAACTTCTTGATTCCCCACTCTGCCACCTGTCAATCACACACCGTCATCGTCATCATCGAGTAGTGCTTCACGTAGGAGCAGCTCTGCAGCGGGACACTCACGTCGCACACTTCCTTCCCAGGGACGCCTCTCAGGATGGCGTAAAGCTCCAGGTGTTCTCTCCCGGTCAGCAGCTCGTTGATGGCGTCAAACTGAGGACAGTAGCCCATGTTCTGATGGACCTGGTCCAGTTCTCGCAGGATGCTGAGGGAGCAGCACTGTTAGCATGCGGTGCTAACGCTTGCTAACGTCAAGACTCACCTCTTCCCCGCTAGAAAGGCCTCGCCGCTTGTCACCATCGTGTCTCCTGTTAGCATCTTGAAGGTCGTCGTCTTTCCGGCTCCGTTTACGCCCAGCAGGCCGAAACACTAACACACACACACCCATGCACGCAAGTGTTACCGGTGCGTGCGTGCGTGCGTGCGTGTGTCATGTGATATCCAAACCTCGCCAGGAGGAATTCCAACACAAAGTCGGTCTACTGCTGGCTTCTGTTTCCTCTTGAAGACCTGAAAGTCAGGAAGTAGAAAGTGATGACGGCCCAACTTCATTGAAATGATGATGTTCTTCACCTTAGTGAGTTGTCTCAGTTCCAGGATGTCTCCATGTCCAAGTCCGTGGACGATCCTCTGTCTCTCCCGGGCCACGTCCTCGTCTTCTTCTCCCAGCGCTCCCAGTTTGGTCAGCTTGCTGACGGGCCTGCGCACGTGCACACATTGAACGGAGCTGCTGCTTAATGTCATGCGAGTGTTGAGCTTTTTTAGTGTGTGTGTGTGTGTGTGTGTCACCTGGGTTTGACACAGAATCTGTACTGGATGAGGATGGTGATGATGAAGAAGACCACGCCCTCCACAGCCATGGCAAACAAATTCTTTCCCACCATGTCCCATTCCAGAGGAGAACGCAGCCTGTTCTCTCCTAACGCGCACAAAAGACATCACACAATGCAGGCTGTGACCCGACACTCGTGTGCGTGCGTGCGTTACCAAATCTCTGGAGGGCGTCGGCCATGGCCTGGTTCTTCACCATGTCGATGAGGCCTCGACCCAAACAGAAGTGAGGAAAGATGAGGAGCACATTCTTCAGGATGTCATTGATTCCTCCAATCTCCTGCACACACACACACGCACACGTTAGCGACACGGTGCGGCGGTGGCGCCACATGACGCGGTGGCGTGTACGCTCACGTGGTCTCCGAAGAGCTCCATGACGAAGGTGGAGATGCTGCCGTTGATCCCGATGAGGATGTTGACGCTGGTGAGGACGACGTACGCCGTGCTCGGAATGTTGAAGACGAACGACGCCGGGTACATGAGCGGCGTGATGGACCAGCTGACGACGCAACGCAACAACACACACCTTTTAAACACTACTCTAGTACAGTACTTGTGTGCCTGTGTGTGTAGCACTGCAGTACTGTGTGTACTAGTAGTAGTAGTAGTAGTAGTAGTAGTAGTAGTGGCGGGAGTACAGGGCAGCAGCAGCTGGTTTGTGTGTACGGTGGTGGTGTTGCTCATGTAGTAGTGTAGTTGTTTGTGTAGCAGTGTAGTGGTGTATGTGGTAGTGTGGTTGTCGTGTTTGTAGCAGTGTAGTTGTTCGTGAAAAAAGTGTAGTTGTGTAGTAGTAGTGTAACCGTGCACTTTTGTACTGTTTTGTAGTAGTGTAGTTATTTGTGTGGTTGTGAAGTTTTTACCATGGTGTAGCTGTTTACATAGTGGTGTAGGTGTTTAAGCAGTAGTGTAGTTGATTATGTAGTGGTGTAGTTGTTTGTATAGTTGCGAATGTTTTAGTGTGGATGTGTGAAGTAGTGTGGTTGTTTATGTAGTAGTACAGTTTTATATGTAGCAGTATAGTTGTTTCTGTAGTAGTGTAGTTGTTTACGTGGTGGTATTGATGTTTATGTAGCAGTGTAGTAGTGTGGTAGTTTGTCGTAGTGTATGTGTTTATGTAGTAGTGTAGATGTGTACGTAGTAGTGCACTTGTTTGTGTAGTTGTGCATGTAGTTGTTCAAACAGCAGTGCACCCGTGTATGTGGTCGAGCAGTTGTTTGTTTAGTTGTGTGTGTAGCAGCGTGGATGTGTGAGGTAGTGCAGTTGTTTATGTAGTAGCACAGTTGTTTATGCAGTAGTGTGCTTGTTTCTGTATTAGTGCAGTTATTTATGTAGCAGTTTTTTCATCTTAGTGTAGTTGTTCATGTAGCAGTGCAAGTGGCATAGTTGTTTATGTAGTAATGTAGTTGTTGATGTCGCAGTGCAAGTGGCATAGTTGTTTATGTAGTAGTGTAGGTGTTTATGTAGTAGTGTAGGTGTTTATGTAATAGTGCAGTTGCTTATGTTGTCATGTAGTGTAATTGTTTATGTAGTTGTGTATGTCGTAGTGCGGATGTGTCAAGTAGTGTAGTAGGTTATGTAGCAGCATAGTTGTTTATGTAGTAGTGTGGTTGTTTTTAATGTATTATGTAGCGTGGTAGTTTTCATCTTAGTGTAGTTGTTTATGGAGTATTGTAGTTGTTTATGGAGTAGTGTAGTTGTTTATGTAGTTGTTTATGTAGTAGTGTAGTTGTTTGTGTAGTAGTGTAGTTGTTTGTGGAGTAGTGTAGTTGTTTATGTAGTAGTGGTTGTTTACGTAGTAGTGTAGTTGTTTATGTAGTTGTTTATGTAGTAGTGTAGTTGTTTATGTAGTAGTGCAGTTGTTTATGTAGTTGTTTACATAGTAGTGTAGTTGTTTGTGTAGTAGTGTAGTTTATGTAGTAGTTCTACCCGTAGAGCAGCAGCAGCAGTGCGAGCACAGGAAGGTTTGTGGATGAGACGTAAGCTTTTTGTTGGAAACAGACGAAGATGAGGATGACGAGCGTTGCCGGGACAACGTAGTTACACTACGGAGAGACAACACTGGAAATTAGTCAATGTGCACACACACACACACACACACACACACACGTGTGCACGCACGCACACTGACCATGTCCCAGATGAAGTTGGCGCTCCAGTAGAGGAAGGGGTGCACGCCGCTGATGAAGTGCATGTGTTTGGCCTTGCTGACGCGCTCCTGAATGAGGAAGACCACAAAGCTCGCCGGAACGAAGGACATGGCGAAGATAACGCAGATGGACACCAGGACGTCCACAGAGGTGGTGACACTGAAGAATGGTGCAGACACGCTCAAGCACAAGACAAGTGTGTGTGTGTGTGTGTGTGTGCACTCACAGTGCCACCTGGGACAGTTGTTCCTTGGTCAGGTTGAGAGGATGATTGAAAGCTCGGATTCCAAAATGGCTGACATCTTTCCCCGCAGGAAGATTGGCTCTGAGGATGGCGTTACTCATCACGTTGATGAAGGCTCCCATACTGTGCCAGCCTTTGTTGTTGAACCAGATCTGACCAGCAGACATTCAATCGATCAATCAGCCAATCACGTTATCAATACTGTAGATCCGTAGTGTGTGTGTTCCTTGCTCACCTTGACGTTGTTTTTGGTGTCCAAACCGTTGATGAAAGCTGACAAATTGTCCAGAAATCGATCTGCAGCGGATCCCTGTTTTTTTTAAATAATAATTGATCATGACTTTCTAAGATAATACCGATCAGTGTAAAGAATTTCATCATCACATATTCAGGATATTCAGGAGTCATACGGAACAATCGATTAGGCCATTTGGAGGGAAACAAACCTTCGGGATTTCAAAGATTTTTCGAACGCGATGGATGGCGTCGTCAATCTCATTGGCTGGCGGGAGGACCTGAGTGCTCCTGGCACCCAATGAGAAGCCTCCGTATCTGTCCGTCCATCAATCATGTGATCAATAACTTGTTGTTGAGTTGAAACACAAACAGGGACAACTGCTGAAACAACTCACCTGAACTCATTCACCCACACTTTGTTCTTTAAGCTGAGGAGGCAAACACAACATTTACATGTATTGTGTGTGTGTCTGTGTGTCTGTGTGTGCGTGTGTGTAAGTGTTCTCACCTCTTTCCAATGATCTGTGCGTATGTTTTGACCAAATAGTCAGAGATATTTCTTCCTGTCAGATTCTGAAGAGCATCTGTTGAGCTCAACTTCATCTGAAAAAAAAAAAAACTTTATTGAATTCACACACACACACACATACACACACACACACACACACACACACACACACTGTTTGGGATGACATCATCACGCAAGATGGCGTCCGGCGCTTTTTTTTACCTCAGGAGGAGGCAGACCTCCGGCTCCTGGGGGGCAGTCAGGCAGCATCTTCTTCTTGTCGTCACAGCTGCAAAAGCACGCCGGGGACGGGTCCTCCATGGTCCAGTTCCCAGACTGGAACAGCTCCCGGACGCTTTCCGGGACTTCCGGGACATTCCAGTCATCGTCGCCCATCGTGCAAGGAGCCTCTCTGAGGACAACGAGCGGAGATGAGTCCTTTAGTGTTTGAATGCCACTCCCCATAAAACGCAGGTGCTGACAAAGAGCGTGGATGTCTTACGGAATGGGATGTCCCAGCATGCAACGAGTCCCAAATCCCGGCGGGTCCAGAAGAGCATTGAGTAACTTCTGCATGTTGGCGTCTTCTGGGGCGTCGTCACTAACACACACAATGTTATTACAATCCTTTCATCTTCAGGAGGTGCTAAGCTGGACGCACACGTAAAGATAATTGTTTTGAGCCCAATTACAACCTTCTAGAACCAAAGCAGCAAGGCCCGTTTTTGGGCTCTAAAAGGTAATCCTGTGGTGTGAAGTGTGTTTCCTTTTTTTTCCTCCCGGTGCGAGTACCTGATGAAGGTGACTTGGTCCTCATACATCCAGGGCTGCAGCTCCAAACTTGGGTATTTTCCGAAAGGAGGAACAATGAGACTGAAGACGAGCGCGATGCAGACGAAAACGGCAGGAAGGACGATCTGCGAGATGTAATGATGTCATTACTTTGCATGTTATTAGTGAGCGATTAATATAAAAACAACAACCAAAAAACAATCTGAGCTGACCTGAGCGAAGAAGCCTTTCCTGGAGCGCCGAGCGTAAAGAAATCTTTTCCACATCAGAGCCACAAATTGTTGTTTCCTCAGATTCCAGCCGCTCACTTTCTCAGATCCTTTCCCGTCAGAAAACCTCAACCAGTCCGTCTCCCGACTCTCTGAAAATTGTTTTTAGAAGCCAAACTCTTTACTTAAATTGTCCCCAGCAACTAAGCAGAACTACGTTCTTCATCATAGAAATCTGACCAGAACTTGACTTAGAGACCAAGTGGGGGGTAAGTCGCTGTTATTTGACTACAATGCTGATGGGGATGTCATACAACTTAATGTCAAAAAAATCCAGACTATCCCTTTAACCTCATACACACCTGGTCAGCCAGAGAATAAGAAGACGTAACAGGAGGGATCAGTGTTGCCAACTATATTATACAGGTATATCACAATACGATATATTCAATACAATATTTTAGCTATATTTGGTGCGTCTTTTTCGAAAAAGCCAAAAATGTAGCGACTTTTTCTGATCTTATTGGACACTTTTGGAGACATACAACCATAAAAGCACGAATCGCCTGCTCAAAAGCACTCACAGGCGGCTCCGTCTTGCTTGTGATATCAAAAAACAAAAAACAAAAACAAGAAGAAGCAGCTGAAGGAAGTTAATTTGTATTAATAAACATATTTGTATTGCTTTTAGTGTTTTGCTCACTTTATGTCTCCCACAGCGTCCATACAATTATATGCACATATGTCGTGTCCAGTTATGCAACTTCGACAATGACGTAGTTTACACATCTGTGTTAACGTCTGTCTGTGTGTGTGTGTGTGTGTGTGTGTGTGTGTGTGTGCACTTGTGTACCGGGATCGCCATCTGACTCGTTGTCGTTGTGCTCGTCGGTTAAAGGTTTCAGGCAGCTCTGAGGGTCACCTCCTCCAAAGGCGTGGGTCCGCCGTCGCCGCCGGACAGGGAGTGTACCATCTATACACACAATGGAGTCAGAGCTTTAAGTTCTACGACAATTAACACGTCCAAAGTGTTGGCGGTTTTTGAGGTTACCTGAGGGCACCTCGGTGTCGACTCCGTTATCTTCAGCCACTTTCAGAAAAATCTGTCAAAATAAAAAATAAGAAATAAAAAACTGTCTGGTGCCAGTCAGGTTTTATGTATTTTGGGGCAAACGTGCACTCACCTCCTCCAGGGTGGTGTCGGACACACCGTAACTGGAGATGTTCAAGTCATTCAGCTTGTCGTCAAGTTCCCTGAAAAGCTCTACAAAGGCTCCGTCCTTTGCAGCGGAGTACGGTAGGACGTAGGTCAGCTCGTGTCCCAGATCCTCCACCAGGCGGGCAGCAGGCACGTGGCGCCGGATCAGGCTGGATACCTGGGACGTGTTGACCAGGGGAAGGGGCACGTCGCAGACAGACGCCGCCGGGCCATTTTCTAAGGATTGACATGTGAAAGAAAGATGAGAGCGGTCCGAAAAAGAGCGACACAAGCGCCGACGGTGACACGCCGCTCACCGGTGGTGGTGGCCTCACTTTCATGTTCGCTGCCCAGCCCGGCGTCGCTGCTGCTGACAGAACCGTTCTCCGCCTGCAACAGAACCAGGCAGGGTTGCTTTTGATCTGTTGGTGACAAAACTACTGCGTAGTGATGTGAGACCTTCTTTGTGAAGGACACGGTGCTGGATGAGTCTCTGCAGGAGCCCAGTGAGGGTTCTGGGTCCTTCTTGACCAGGGTCAGGTAGTATCCTGTCCCCAGCTGATTCTTCAGGAAGAGCGACGATCCGACGCAGCACAGCTTCCCATGCGAGATGATAGCGATGCGGTCCCCCAGGATGTCAGCCTCATCCATGTGGTGAGTGGACAGGATGATGGTGCGTCCTGAGAGGACATGTAGGCTTAAAGGAAAACTGCACTTTTTTGGGGGGAATTTTGCCCATCAGCCACAATCCTTATGTGAGACATGAACACATGTCTCTCTCTTTTCTGTGCATTCTAAAGATTCAAAAACCGATAAAAAGAGACAGGTCAATACTACACGTGTTGGGATGCACCTACTGTATGCTGCCTACAATGACTGCTATTAAAACACCTGCAAAAACCTCCAACACCGTTTTATATACTGTACATGCTGTGACCATGCAGTACCAGACACATTCATGATAACATGTAATACTTACAGTATTTTGCCATACTTCCGTCCTTGTAAGCAACTTGAACTTCCTTCCTGGGTGCATTGATTTCACATAGCAATAAGTGTCAATGCCAGTATCAATCCGCATAAAAATGTCGCTGTAGCTTGGTTAATATCCATGTCACAGTCTATGTAAATGGGGCATTCTTGGAGCTTTTTGGAGTGTTTTTCAGAAGGCTTTATAGGCGGAATAAGTGTTTCCCAATACGTGCATTCTTAGCAGCGTCTTTTTGTCTGTTTTTATATCTATAGAACGCACAGAAAAGAGAAAGACACATGTGTTCTTGTCTCACATAAGGATTGTGGATGATGGGCAATACTCCAAAATAGAATTTTCCTTTAAGAACTGATGGACAAGTCAAAAGTCCTCGATGAAGCTCACCCTGTCTGTACTTCAGCAGCAAATCCCAGATCCCTCTTCGGGCATAAGGATCCACTCCAGCCGTGGGCTCATCCAAGATCACAACTTTTGACCCCCCAACAAAGGCCAGCGCCACAGACAGCTTCCTCTGCATGCCGCCGGACAGTGTGCTGGTCTTGGACTTGCGTTTGTGCGGTAGGCCGGTGTCCAGCAGGATCTGCTCAATCTCGCCTTTGACTTGCTCCTCAGACAAGCCTTTGAGTCGAGCGTAGAACCAGATATGCTCCTCCACCGTCAGCCTGTGTGGGGGCCCAAAACGCATTTAACAAAACCACAAAAGCTGGAAAGCTTCCGAAAAGGACTGGAAGACGACTAACATGCTGAAGAGGACGTTGTGCTGAGGACAGACGCCGAGACTCTGACGGATGGCGCTCAGGTCTGTGCGGATGTCTCGACCCAGAATGTAGGCTGTCCCGGAGGTTGGTGGGAACAAACCGGTGAGGATGGACCTGCGGTGATGTTGGCCAGCTTTCAGTTCTTCAAGTCTCTGCACATGGTCCAGGTTGTGTTTCTTACGACTCACATGGTGGTGGTCTTTCCCGCGCCGTTGTGTCCCAAGAAAGAGGTGATCTGCCCCTCATAGAAGCCAAGCGTCAGTCCGTCCACTGCCAGCTTCTTCCCGTGGCGGTACACCTTTACCAGGTTCTCAATGTAGACACCGGGGTCCACTTGAGCCGGCTCTTCCTCCATGCACACCACTGTCCACACACACACACACACACACACACACACACACAAGCACACACATTACCCTTTTTCAGAAAAACGCATGGCCATATCATTGTTGATTTGGTTTGAGGAGCCTCTAGTCTCACCGCTGGCGTTTCCTTTGTGCTTCAGAGGGATTTTGTTGGACTTGCCATCCTTGTCTCCAAACCAGTAGGACCTGGTGAAGGGGAAGTACCAGGGCCGAGGAATCCCATACTGACCTGTGGCAAACATGGACCAGATCCTTTCAGCAAGAAGCCAGTGTTATTCAAAACGACCTCCACCACAGGACACATACACACGTAAAAAAAAATTTTTGCGGTATGTTCTGTACATACTGCGGTCATTTGGACCCAAGAATTTAGACCCTCCTACCTGGAAAGACGGCCTCGATGTACCAGGTGAGGACTCCATACAGGAAGGAGTCAAAGTACATCATGATGATGGCAGTACGAAGGCTAAAGTCGTCTTCCTCCAGGGGACTATCCACCAGGTTCTTCCACTCAATGCCAACCCCCTGCTCTTCAAACAGAGCGAAGTACTCGCAGCCGAACCCAAAAGCCACAGGGGACAGGAGGCTCTGTGGGTGCGGGACACATTTATGACTTGTTCTGTCCAATAATAATGTCTCACCAGCTGTCAATGTTATGCGATCTTACGGCAAAGACTTTGGCACCAAACCCGATGTGGTCCTGCCAGGCCACACAGAGTACATAGGGCAAGTAGAGCGTGAAGTAAATGATTCCTCCGCAGGCGGCAGCCAAATTTGCTCGGGCAAACGCGGTGCTGAGGAGGAAACACTGCATGATGGTCACCACGGCAAAGGACGCCAGGAAGAGAAAGACCACGCCAGGGTCACTATACGGCAACAGGTTTCCTTTCTGAGATCCAGACGGTTCCATTAGTCACACCAACAATTTCACACACACCGTGCAAGCAGACTACAAGTTTAACATCATAAGCGTCTACAAATCAATCGACCTTGAGCAGCAGCACCAGGAGTCCGGCGCTGATGAGCAGAGGAATCAAGCTGCTGATGAACCAGCTGAACCACAGGATGCCATTGTCCAATCCCATGATCCTCATGGTCTCCTTTAGACGGGCCTCCTTCTCGTACACCACGCTCTTCAGGATAATGGACACAGAGAACATCCAGGCCAGGGTCATGAAGAGTGGCATGGAGCGACTCATCACCCGCAGGAAGCTGAGAATGCGAAAACAAGTGAGCAGACTCTCCACGACTTGTGTGTTGACACTCTAGTCCATGTGGCGTACATGTCGTCGACGTAGCACGGGTACGGCATCTGCTGGATGTAGACGCCTGTCTTCTCCTTGGTGCCGGTCATGGCTCGGATAATGGCCTGCTCGATGACGTCCTGCAGGTAGGAGAATCCGCCCCATATGTAGCGCATATCCTCAAAGGGGTCTGCGCGAGGACCCGGGTCCCAGTACCTGAAGTGGAAAAGAAAAAACTGTGTTTGAACAGTGCAGGGACAGCGTGATTAACATCTTCTGAACCTCAACACCAAACCCGAGTGAGCTCAGGTCATCTATGAGAAGCAGAAGTAATGGTGAGACCATTAGACACCCGTACCTGACCAACACTGCTAAATAACCCTTCTCATCTGGTTTGTTATTATTAGTGAAAAACTCAAAAGGTTCAGCAGCAGGTTTACTCGTCTTCATCAAGAGAAACCAGTCTGTTGCACCCTTCACACACAATCATTACATTTCTCCTCACTGCGTGTACTTACGCATCTTTGATCTTATTGGTCCGCTCCACGTTGTCAA
Source organism: Dunckerocampus dactyliophorus (assembly GCF_027744805.1). Taxonomy (NCBI): domain Eukaryota; kingdom Metazoa; phylum Chordata; class Actinopteri; order Syngnathiformes; family Syngnathidae; genus Dunckerocampus; species Dunckerocampus dactyliophorus. Next base: position 4,059,555 of record NC_072829.1, on the reverse strand, counting down.
TGTCCATGCGGATTTTGTAGCTGATATTGGGCGGCAGGTCAGTGGCGTTTACAGCAATGTCCGGAAAGACAATCCCAGCCCAGAACTTCCTATCTTCCAGCAGAACCATGGACTCGTTGACCAGGTGCTCCTCAGTGGCAACAGGCTCCAGTTTGTCCAGATTCACACACTGAAACACGTCAAGTAATGTGACCAACTGTGTTATCACACAAGTGTTCAACAGCCAGTGTTGGACGCTCACCTCCATGAAGCGAGAAATGCCGGTGATGGCCTGGTCGGTCTCGTTGAAGACGTCTCTCCAGGTGATGGTGTTGCTCGGTAGCCGCTGGTAGTCAGCGTGCCTGGACAGGAAGTTGGAGAGGTCGGACACAGTCCAGTCGGTGTTGGCCAAATGAGCGTTGAAGTAGGTGGCTGTCACATTGCTTTTCAGCAGGCTCTAAAAGCACGCAGGAAGAGAAACTGTTGCCATTTCATCTCCGGCCAATGAGAAGAGGAAGAAAGCAATTAGAACAAGTGGTAACGATTGATTACCCGGATCAGGTTAATCTGCTCGCTGTTCTCCAGGAAGTTCCAAACTTTGGGCCTCATCTCCTCCCACATTCCCCCCAAGTCCCTGAACACGCCCAGCTCCTGGAATGTTCGATTCACCTGAAGGCACCACAAACGCAAGAGGTTCCACATGCTGAAACGCATTCAACAGGAAGTGGTGTCATCACCTCATGAATGACCCTCTGAGTGGCGGGGGTGATGGGAGTGTAGAGGATTTTCCCCATCAGCAGCGGCTTCACAGCTTCCCAAATCATCCTGGACATGGGATTGGAATCCATGCTGCTCACCAGACTGTTACAGTATGGAGCTACACACACAAGTCTGTGTCATTTCTCACATACAAAGATGTTCATTAAACATTTTGAAGATGAAAAATCAGATGGTGGCGAATCAAACATTCATTTAAAAAAGCAAGTACGCTGTCAGTCAGATATCTTAAACATCTACAAGTGGTTCTCTTGTTATGACAATCCGTGCCACGCTGTTCATGGTTATGAAGTTTTGTCAATACAATGTTTCATGTTACACTGTTTCATATTATGACATTTTGAGTTACAACATTTTGTCTTATGCTGTTTTGTGCTACAATGTTTCATGTTACGGTGTTTCATGTTGTGGCATTTCATGTTATGATGCCCCGTGTCACGACGTTCCGTGTTATGGCGTTTGCGGTTGTGACGTTTTGTCAATACAGTGTTTTATGTTATGGTGTTTCGAGTTACGACATTTTGTGCTATGGCGTTTCGTGTTACGGCGTTCATGGTTATGAAGTTTGTAAATACAATGTTACAAGTATTTCATGTTATGACATTTCGAGTTACAACCTTTCAGGTTATGGTGTTTCGTATTAAGATGTTTCATGTTATGGTGTTCTGTGTTACGCTGTTCTGTTAGTGTTATGACATGTGGCGTTACATTTTGTGCTATGGCATTTCATGTTATGACATGCCGTGTTACGGCGTTCATGGTTATGACGTTTTGTGAATACAATGTTTCGTGTTACAATGTTTCATGTCCATTTCGAGTTACGTTTCATGTTGTGGCATTTCGTGTTACAACATTCTCATAAATAACACTGTACAAAAAAAAAGAGAAGTCATTATGTGCCTGCGGCAGAAAAATACGTAGTCGTGTGTCGCTACACTGATGAAGCGAAACGAAGTGACAATCATCAGGACAAAGATGCTATGCTTGAAAATGTGAAAGGATCTGCTCCTATGAAATGGACAGTGATAACTAAGCAGTGTATTGGTGTCATTATTGATACGTCCCCCTCCCAATAAGCCTGTCTCTCCCTCTCTTGAAACGACTCTTTCAGTACACAAGATAACCACAGGGATAAAAGTAAGGAATTGTTCTCCTTTTATATTTAATTCTTGTATTTAATCTTTTTATTTCTGTATTTTATGAAACTCAAATTACAACGCCAGCGAAGGAATGGAACTCATACATAGACCAAGAATCTCTGTATAGCCATGACGTCACAAATGTGTTTGAACTTCCTGCAGACAGAAAGTGGCGTGCACTCACTGGAAGAATTGTCGTAGAGCGTGGCGGGTTCGTCCTCACTGCTGTTGTGGTTTCCAAAGAGAGCTTTGTAGTTGCTGTCCTCATACCAGTTGAGAGACTTTATCTGTAGGCCGCCGCCTTCCGGGTGACCGCACACGATGCGTGACACTGCCTGGTACATGGCGCTGGGCGACGACGTGGCGTTTTGCGTCAGGAAGATGATCTCCTTCCTCAGGTCCATCCAGCTCTTCATGCCAGCCAGCTAGAGGAGAGGCACACAAGAAGTTGCCGGGATATGACTTCATCTGAACTCAAGTTAACTTAAATCTCGAATGGTGTCAACTGGCAAAGAGCAAATAGGGTGAAGACGGGTGAAATGTGTGTGTGTGTACGTGTGTGTGACACTGACAAGACATCCTAATGTGAATTGTACTAATGAAGACCCCTGAGTTGCTCCCCGAGGTTTCCACAGACTGAAAGAGTCAACGAGGACGAATCAGCAGGTGGCGCGCACACACACACACACACACACACACAATGTTTGTTGGTTCTGGTTCTTTGTTCAGCTGACACGTTGAACGTCCGTGCTGACCTGCTGCTGAGCCTGAAGCAGTTTACATGACAGATGGCGCACGCTGTTTGTCCTAACTGCAGAACATGCTCACGTGTAAGAGAATGTCAGACGACATGACCTTTGATCCAACTCCCTGCAGGGTTGTAGATGTTACACGTCAAATTCATGAGTATAAAACAAAAATCAAAGCTTGGACTCCAAGAACCTTCACCTGCTGGGGGAAGGAGGTCACATGACAGTCACTTCCTGTGACATCACTGTGAGTTTCTTACCTGTTACAGTAAGAAGCCACACACACATGCACGCACGCACAAACACACGTCTGTGTTATTTGTCACATACAAAGATGTTCATCAAACATTTTGAAGATGACAAATTGTTCATACACACTCCTGTGTATGAACACTGTTAAGACCAGTTGAAAAATGGCTACAATTAGCATTTTGCACGTTTGGATCTAAATTAGGTTTTAAGTAGAGCTACAATATGCAAAAGCAGGAAGGGGGAGTGAGACAAAAAACATTTGGAGTTTGTAATAGGTTGTTTATCACTTGATCAAAAGTTTAAGACCACAGGCTAAAAAAGCCAAAATCTGCTCCAAATGTTCATTTTCTGTCAGGCATTCACACTGTCATGTCCTCCTGATGGCTGAAGCTAAGAGTCTTTCTCTTTTTGAACGCGGTCGGACTGTCGAGCTGCATAAGCAAGGCCTCTCTTATTGGTGCCGACTGCAGTGCAATAACCATCAGACGGCATCTGCGGGAAAAGGCATTAAAAAACAAAAAAGGAATTTAAAGACCTTGTCTGTCCTACAACGCCACAAAACTGCCTGTTTACACTTTGCCAGGGAGCATCAAACATGGGACATTGAAAGGTGGAAAAAAGTTGTATTCTCTGTTGAGAAAAAAATTTAACCTTGACGGTCCAGATGGCTTCCAACGTTACTGGCATGACAAGGAGATCCCACCTGAGATGTTTTCTACCCGGCACAGTGGAAGGGGGTCCATCATGATCTGGGGTGCTTTTTCATTCAGTGGAACACCGGAGCTTCAGGCGGTGCAGGGTCGTCAAACGGCGTGCAGATGTTGCAGCGGGCATCCCTCATGACTGAGGGCCCTCGTCTGTGTGGTAACAGCTGGGTTTTCCAACAGGACAACGCTGCAGTTCACAATGCTCGCTTGACCAAGGACTTCTTCAGGGAGAATAACATCACTCTTTTGGACCATCCTGCATGTTCCTCTCATTTAAATCCCATAGAGAACATTTGGGGATGGATGGCAAGGGAATGGCAATGTTCCCACTAGCCTCCTGGAAACACTCGCATCAAGCACCAGATCCAAATGTGCAAAATGCAAATTCTAGCAATTTTTCAACTAGTCTTAAGATTTTGATCAGGAGTGTATCTTAAACTTATACAGGCAGGCTTTGTGTTATGATATTCCGTGTTACGGTGTTACAATGTTCCGTGCTACCAGGTTCCATATTATGACGTTTCATATTATGACATTCCGTGTTACAGCATTTTATGGTACAACATTCCGTGTTAGAGCGTTTTGTGTTACAACATTCTGTGTTACAGCGGTTCGTATTACGACGTTCCGTGTTATGTCGCTCCATGTTATGTCATCCGTGTTACGGCGTTTCGTGGTACAAGGTTCTGTAGTACGGTGTTTTGTGAAACTGCGTTCCGAGTTACATGTCATGTCTCAACATTCTATGTTACAACGTTCCGTAGTGTGGCATTCTGTGTAGTATTTCGTTTTACGGCATTCTGTGTTACGATGCTTCGTGTTACGACGTCCTGTGGTACAGCTTCCGTGTTATTTTCATTTTACGGCATTTTGTGTTACGGCGTTCTGTTACAACATTTTAACGTTTTAAGACGGTCTGTGGTACAACGTTCCATGGTACGGTATTCTGTGATATGCCGTTTCGTGTTACGGCATTGTGTGTCACAGCGTTCTGTGTTACATTCCGTTTCACTGAATTTTGTGTCACGATGTTCCGTGTTACGACGTTCCGTCTGTGGTATGACGTTCCATTGTACGGCATTCCGTGATACAACATTTTGTGGTTATGGCACACTTCCATAAATAATTGATGCTGTACAAAAAAAAAGAACTACTTACATGCACACAGAGAAAGAATACGCAGGCGGAAGAATACATAGTCACAAAGTCACCATCGTTCTTAACTCCCTCCACTGTGTCCCATGAAAGCATACTCTTCTGATTTCAATGTGTGAAAGAAAAAGAAAGTGCTAAGATCAACATTGGCTGCGTGCCCGGTCAAGCCACTCAACGCGGCGCCTATCAAGGAGGATAAAGATGGCATCTTTGAAATCTTTGAACATGTGAAAAGATCTACTCCTATGAAATGGACACTTAACCTTAGTTAACCTCAGTAGAACTTCAACCAGCTGGAGTGAATGAGGTCACATGACAGTCACTTCCTGTGACATCACTGTGGGTTTCTTACCTCCACGGCCAGCAAGCCCAGACTGTCCAGTAGCTTGTTGGTTGCCGTAGCAACCTCCTTGACAGCTTCGGGGTCAGATCTGACGTCCGTCTGAGAGACACATGTATGTACACACATACACATTATTTTCTTTTTTAAAGGGTTAGTCATGTGACTGGCATTCTGATTAATTTGACTCGTAAACCTTACAAGTCTTTCTTATTCGCTTCAGTCTTTAGCTAACAGAGGCACGTTGCTATGGAAACAAGCATTTCAGACATTTAAGGTTCACACAGTCTGTCAACTTCAAGCCCACAGCTTCACTTCCTGTTTCCTGAGCTTTAAAAAAAGAGCCTCCAGGCGACACAAAGTGAGATTGTAAAAAACAGAGACAAGCTGGGACACGCCTTCGCCTACACACACACACACACACACACACACACACACACACATGCAGTGAGGCGTAGACACCCTCAAAAAAAGACTTGGCTGACGTGTACCCTCAGATTTGTTTGTCAGGCTGCAGGTGAGACTTTTACCAGGAGAGGTTTGAAGAAATCCACATTGTCCAGGAATTTCTGCTCGGCCCGGTTCAGCCACACAACAGGAGCACGACACACCACTTCCTGTACCATCATGGAGGCCAGTGGGTCCGAGATATTCACAAATTCCTCCACACTCCGCCCGCCCGCCTTTCGAGGACATGTGTCCCGCAGGTGGACCCCAAACCCTCTGAGGAGGACCTGAGACGCGTGTGGAGAGACAGAGACCTCTCAATTTGACTGTGTGTGTTTGTGTGTGTGTGTGTGTGTGTGTGTGTGTGTGTGTACAATCCTCACCTTCTCCAAGTCCACATTGGCCTTCAGAATGTGATCCACGACAGATGGAGGGAAGGTGGCGTTCCGCAACAGGAAGGTGGACAAAGTCTCATCATCTCGCAGGAAGTGCTTCAACTTGAAGCCTATAAAGACACACACAGACACAAGACATTTGATGGTCATGAATGAATGTTCCTCTGGCATTTGTCTGGGTTTATAAAAATGTATAGCTATGTCTTTGCTGAATGGACTCGAGACGTGTGTGAGTTGTAGATACAGTATATGGTGTTTATGACACCATTTTTTTTTTTTTTACGTAATTAATTAAATAAATTTGTTACGCCGTTAACACGGTTTTTTTTGGCATCTCTAATAACAATAATATACAGTAGTGATAATGGTAATTAGATTAGATTAATTAGTACTGTTGAAATTGACCTCAAAAAAATCTTTGGACTTGTCAGTGACATATCACAAAGTGCTTCCTTTGTCTTTGTTTTGCACGCTGGGACATGCCACCCTCCCACACGCCACGACGGACATGTTGAACTGTGTAACTAAACGTGTGATGTTCTTCAGTGTAACCTTGCTTCGTGTGTTCCAAATAGACACACCAAACCACGAACATTTCCATGATGTCACTTGGACCTCTTGTTCAAGTGGACCAGCGCCCCTCACACTCCCCAACCACACACAAACACACACACACACACACACCATGGCGCAGGTACCAAATCAGCCTTTTGTTGCATTGCAGGTGAAAACAGGCAGTAGTGGTGTGATTATTTTTTCTGGGTTGGGGGGGCGTGTCAGTGCGGGTCGGCGGACACGTTGACTCGTATGACGACTTGTCAGACGATGACTTGCTTGTGATGTGATTGGTGAAATGAGCGAGCGCTTCCAGCAGAGACTCCCTTCAGCTTCCATCTGCCAACCAGCAGCCACTTCACTCAAGTCCTTATTTAGGAACGTGATGACGTGCTTGCCGGCAGTCACAAAAAGAGGCTAAAGCTAGCAGGAGGGGGTAAGCCAATAGTCACCTCAGCATCTTCTTCCCCCACCCCCGCCTCTTTAGCACGTACTGCAATACTTAGGTCAGTACACTCCAAGAAGTATCCACTTCCTCTTCTCTTCACTACTTTCCACCGCTGTGGGTTGCTCCTCCACTATTTCAAGTTAGTCCCTCCCCTTCTGCTTCGTAGCCAGCATGGCGACTGTTGTGGTTGGTAAGTATCCGGCACTGCAGATTCACCATTTTGAGCGTGTGACATCCGGTTACCTCCAGTGCACTGCATTTTGCCATACAATTAAGCGATTAAAATATTAGGTGCACACTAGTATTTACGTATATGTCTTTCGTACGCTCAGACAAACTCCTACTCAGCACTGCGATGCTCCAACAGCGTTGGCGCCACATCCCATTACCATGGCAACGTGATTGTACGATAAGCAGTGAGCAGCGGCCCACCTCAAATAAATTTGGACCTCCACAAACAGATTTGTAGCTACCTGATCGCCATCGCTCATAAACACATTATAACGCACCTGGTCTGCTCTAAACATCAGTGTTTTTGTTTTTCATGTTTTTTACTCACTTTTTGTAGATGTGGCACGCCCAATTATGTAAATTCAACTATTAAGTCCTTGACTTCCCTAACCCACCACTGCCACAAATAGCTTGCAGTCCTGTGGGAAACACTGGAGAGCGTCAATGATCACTGGCGCAAAAGTACACCCAACAAAAAGGTGATAAGAGGAAGGACAAGTTTGTTGGCAGTATGGTGACTCCCGACTGGTGACTCCCGGCTCGCTGCTTCACTTGGAGACTTTGGCTCGTTAAGATGACTACGGACAGCTCAACTTGACCTGCTGAGTCTCTAATTGGTTCAATCAAAGTTTTCACTAGCTGAGGTCACCTGACCCCACAGCCGCAATAAAAAGCAGGTCAGATCAGGTTGGAAACACAACACCGGATAATTAACACACAAAGCAGCAAATTCCATTTGTTCAATGAGCAAGAAAGAAAGTGCTTCTTTGCTCAAAGATGGAAACTTCATGTCAAAAAAGTTTTAACACAGCAAGAAAAGGATTTTCATGTGTGGCGAACACTGAATTTATAGGCTTTTATGTTTAGTTCTTCATTTCCCATGATGCAACTGGGTGTGATGTCATATTGGCTGTTTTTTTTTTTTAGAATCCCATTGAATCTCATTGTGATTAAAACATCTGCTCCTCAGATGTGTGCTTACAGTTATACAATGTTGTTTACAGCCACACTGGATCCATTAGCTTCACAACAGATGGCTGGTCTTCAAGCGTTAGCCAGGTTAGCATGTTGAGCTTGACTGCTCAATGGCTACATAAAGACTTTGTGTTAATTCCACGACAGTCTTCTTACCTGACCTGCTACTCTGTAGCGCTCGAAGGGCCCGAGCCAGCTCCTTAAACCCGTCCAGGTTTTTGTCGTTCTGACTGTACAGAAGAATCTTCTTGGCGTCCGAGAAGAGACGAGAGATTCTGCAGACAGCAAAGATCTTGACTGTACAGTGGAACCCATGTATGGCGACGCCAATGGAACTGGTTGACTGACACCGACATAAGCGGTTGCCGACATAACCAAACCAAAATCAAAACTAACCAACGCATGCACATTTACTTGTGACTTTATCCAGAAAGACAAGGAGAATGGGTGATTTTTCAACGTACGGCAGTTTCCTGACATTTCGACATAAACGGAACAATTTTGATAGATATGACCGCTTTGGGTCTCAAATTTCATGTAAGCAAAAGCGGTCGACCAGTATAATGTTGACTCAACTGGGCCCTTTTTAATATTAACAATAATAATAACACAGTGGACCGGGACATCATGACTTGGTCCACATATAGGGGCCGGTTGCACTGCATTAACCATGAACATATTGTTGTGAAAGATGAAAAGAATTTGATTGTGAAGGAGCAGGAAGTGGCTCTCACATGGAGTCGTTGAAATTGCCGACGACACCCGGAGACTCTCCCGGCGTTGGGCTGCGGAAGCATGGATTGTTGGCGTTGCAGAGGATGCCCTGTATCCATGGCAACGTGCCGGCCGAGGGCATGGCTTTGTTGGGGAAATGACCTGTGGACAGGAAACAGGAAATGATGCAGCGAACATGTCTCAATGTGGATGGAAAATGATGGATTGTGTTGGCATGCAAAGTCAAGAAGGTCAAAGGCCATGTGCATGGTGACCAACACGCGTGATGACACCGGCATCAGCAGCTTGATAACACGATGGGGGCGGGGCTTCAGAATTTGAAAAGCTAGGGCGGAGCCAGAAACCTGGCCTTGACCCTGATGAGTGCATGAACACGACGCAATCAGAACCTTTAGAAGCCAACTGGACCGCTTGTTATCACGCAGTGATTAGATAAGACAACAACAAGTCGCTCCTTCCTGACTCCTCCATTCATCACCTCCATTGTTGTCTTTGCAACACGCGTGATTGAACCTTTCCAAGATTCCTTACACAAGTCAGACACATCTGAAACCAACTAGTAATAGAAACACATAGGAGTCATAATAGAAACACAATGGAGATGTGATAGAAACACACTGGAGTCATTATAGAAACACAATAAGTTGTGGTAGAAACACATAGGAGTCACTATAAAAACACAATAGGGCTGTGGTAGAAACACATGCAGTAGGAGCCATACTAGAAACACAACAGAGATGTGATAGAAACACACTGGAGCCATAACAGAATCACAACAGAGATGTTGTAGAAAGACATAGAAGTCATAATGGAAACACAATAGAAATGCAATCGAAACACATAGAAGGCATGACTGAAACACAATAGAGATATGATAGAAACACGTATGAGCCATAATAAAAACAATCAAACATGTAGGAATCATAATAGGAGCACAACAGAGGTCTGATACAAACGTGTTGGAATCATAATAAAAACACTATACAGTTGTGATAGAAGCACATAGGAGCCATAATAGAAATAAGATAGAGATGTAATGGAAACTCTAGGGGTCATAATAGAAACACAATAGAGTTGTGATCAAAAAAAGCAATAGAGATGACAGACATATGAGCCATGATATAAATACAATGGAGATGTAATAGAAACACACATGAGTCATGATGGAAACACAATAGAGATGAAATAGAAACACACATCAGTCATAATGGAAACACAATAGAGATGAAATAGAAACACATAGGAATCATGATAGAAACACAATGGAGATGTAATAGAAATACACAAGTCATGATGGAAACACAATAGAGATGTAATAGAAACACACAGGGGTCATTTCAGAAACACAATAGAGATGAAATAGAAACACACATGAGTCATGATGGAAACACAATGGAGATGTAATAGAAACACATAGCAATCATGATAAAAACATAATAGAGATCTATTAGAAACACATAGGAGTCATAATAGAAACACAATAGAGATGTAATAGAAACGCACAGGCATCATGATGGAAACACAATGGAGATGTAATAGAAACACACAGGAGTATTGATGGAAACACATAGGAGCCATGCTAAACTTGTCAACCGTTACACAAAAAGAAAAGAATGATGAAACGTTTCTCAGTCGACTCGCTTTTACACAAACGAGTCAGGACACGCCAGATGTCACAAGTCGGTGAATCACTGCCCGAACATTCCAGAAACACCACCAGCACCAGGAACAACGCCATCGGCCTTCCTCCTCTACTACTTTTTCTTTCACAATAAAAGCATTTCCTCAGCCATCTACTGATGAAGGTCACTCAGGTCGTGTGAGGAACTGCGCATCCCAGCATCCTCTTGGTGGTTGTGCTGAAGATGAAGGCGTGGTGGATGTACAGTAAATTTTTCATATGTAAGTGCATGATGTTGACATTGTTTAACACGTGCACATGCTAACTGTTTCCTGTCTGTTGTATGTTTGATGTCGTGCTGGTGTTACTTTGCCAGGTCGCAAAGACATTCTTAATCTCAATCGCAGATTTTTACGCTGCTTAAATAAAGGTCAAATAAATAAAACAAAGTCATTTACGACATTCATAAAGAAAGATAAAACGTTAAATTCACACTCAGCACCTGATGACAAACCCGCTAAGCTGCGCCTCCAACACGCCGCTTATCAATCAGCAATCGGCTTCCTGTTATCGCACATCCTTAAAGGAGCAAAGACTGATGCCTGAGAATGGACCCACGCATTTACACGGTATGCATGCGAATGGACAAACATGTTTACATAGTGTGCGTCCGTGAGTGTGTGTGAGAGAGACTAACAGACACACTTACATGGCGTGTATGTATGTGAATGCACAAAAACATATTTACATGGTGTATGCGTATGTGTGAATGGACAGACATATCTACATGGTGTGTGCATTTATGTGTGTGAATGGACAAACACATTTACATGGTACGCGCATGTGTGTGTATGTGTGCGAGTGGACAAACATGTTTACATGGTGTGTGTGAATAGACTGATAAATTTCCATTGTATGTGTGCGTGTGTTTGTGTGTGAATCGACTGACTCGTTTCCATCGTATGTGTGTGTGTATGAATTGACAAACACATTTACATGGTGTGTGTGGGTGAGTGCGTGTGTGTGTTTGAGAATGGACAGACACATTTACATGGTGTGTGCATTTATTTCTGTGAATGGACAAACACATTTACATGGTGTGTGTGTGCATGTGTGTCTGTGTATGTGTGAATGAACAGATATTTACATGGTGTGTGTGTGTATGTGTGAATGGACAGACACAGTTACATGGACTGTGTGTGAATGGACAGATATATTTATATGGTGTGTGTGTGTGTGTGTGTGTGTGTGAGAATGGACAGACATAAACCATAAAAATGTGATGTGATTAAATGATATATGTAAAAAAAAAAAAAGACAAAAGGCGGTGAGTAGAGGCAAAGAAAAAGTTAAAAACTGAGGATGGCAGAGAAGATGAACTTACATTCATGTTGCTCGTAGGGTGGGTAACTAAGGCGCACGGCGATGAGGATGAAAAAGATGAAGAGCGGCCACACGATCTCCACCAGCAGCTGGAGCTGAACAGGGAGAGAAGTTCTTTAGAAGGTTCTCGTATCAATCTGGTGAGGAAGGTCACATGTGAACTCATCAACTATTTGATGACACGTGCGCACACAGCTAAAAGTGCACGTGAACCATCATATATATGACCGTTGACCTCTAACCCTTTTGACAAAAAAAATCATATTTCATTGTGTGAGTGTGTCAGGAAACATCATTTCATGTTTGCTTGTTGTTGTCATCACACACGCTTAAAGTCCACAAAGAATCAATGGATTGATTGACAGCTGATGTCCAAATGTGTGTGTGCGCGGCTCACCGTCTGTCGTCGTCGGTACGTGAAGTTCTTCCAGAGCAGCAGAGCCAGCTGAGTCCAGTCGTACATGTCGCCCGCAGAATGTGAGGACGCGGCTCAGGAGGAGCGTTTAACCGCCAGCACACGTCTCAAAAGGTCAAAGGTCAACACAGTCAGATAGTCAAGGTGCTGATCAGACAGCTTTCTTTCGCTCTCTTTCTCTCTCACACACACACACACACTATCTCGTTACAGCTGGTATATTAGGAACGCTCGATAATCTCCCACTGATCAATAATCAATAACTTTTCACTGTTGACTTGGAAAGTGTTCCTAATAATGTGTCCTCCTCGTGGCATTGTCACGATTGGCAGATAATTAGGAACACAATCACTGAACATGACAACATTCATAAAAGCAGCTAAAGATAAACATCAAATTCTTGTCACTCATACAGCAATAACGTGCTCATTCTATTTATTTGATAGCGTGCTCATTAGCATGGCTAACATTCTATGTTTACTAGCATGGCTAATATCATAGTTCATTAGCATATTCATTATCGTGGCTAATATACGTTCACTAGCATGTTTTTTTTACCGTGGCTAATATGATATAGTTTTTATTTTATGTAATAGAAACACATACGAATCATGATATTACATAGGAATCATTTCTATTACATCTCTAGTGTTTGTAGCATGATTTTTTTTTATTATACATTCATTAGCATGGTCATGAACGTGACTAACATTAATACATTTATTAGCACGTTCATTAGCATGGCTAACATGGTCTTTCACTCAATTCAAGGAACTTCAAGGCACCTTCACACTGTTAGCACATTTACCTACTGATGACGCAGCATCAGAATCAACTGGGGCTTCGGTATCTTGCCCAAGGATACTTCGACATGACGGAGGAGCCATCAGTGTTTTTCGGTATGAAAAGTTAAAAGATTGAGAAAGAGACTGTTGTAAATGGGCAATAAACGCAACTAAACTGACCCAAAAAAACAGAACCTGTGAACACTGAAATTAGTAATCATTATCCATCTATCTATTATGTAAAAAGTGATAAAAAAAAAAAAAAGATTCAACCAATTGGAGCAAACAGATGATTGAATAATAGCCAAGGAAATAACCACGTGATTCATCCACAAAATAATGCATGTCATTAACATGAACCGCTGCTGATTGATTGACGGACTGGTTGATTGACAACGCTTGCCGACTAACTCGTGCTTACAACTGACACAAAAACTCCTTCGTGACTTTATTTTTTTCATTTGGCGCTTTTGTGCGTCTTTGCTGAACTTTTTTCCCTCCTCCAAACTTTGCTGTCACGTCGAGTTGTTGTTATAAGAACACACTTAAAATTAACCGCATCGGTAGCGACGGACAGTGACATGGGTCAGCGTGAAATAATGTTAGTGGACTTACCGAGACTGCCGTTGTTGTCGCTATTGCTGTTCTGTCCGTACGTGCTTCGTCTTCTTTCCGCTTATGCCAACAACAAGCGGAGCTCCCCTAACTTTAGAAGTAAAGTTACCGGCGTCCAGCAGTTGTTAGCAAATATGCTGCTTTTGTCCGGACCTTCAAAATAAGACAAGAACGCCCATCTATTCACGCGAATACCTACTGGTCACAACGCGTTGTTTAACCAATTTTTACTTTATATTGTCTTTTAAGAGAAAATGTAATTTTCAATTGGCAAATAAATAATTAATCATCGAAGGAACAACTTGATCCTACTTTTGTAAATGTCGTATACTTGTGCTGTGTAAAAAAAAAATTGCTGCTCACAGCACTTCCGGTCTTGAGCTGCCCGTGAACCTTGGGGGCTCACGTCCGGTCGCTTAACGGCGTACTCCTTCAAAATAAAAGAAAGCTCCAACGCACAGAAAACTGCAAATATATAGTAAGAAATAAAACTAAAGGTCCATGTCAATAAATTAGAATACATTTGAAAACTTGTTTAATTTCAGATGTTGAATGCGAACTAATTAAAGGCTCAGGACGTTTTTGCAGTCCATGTGCCGATTAGACTAGTTTACAATATGGAACGTTTGGGCTATTTCCTTATGAGCTGTAAACTGCAATCGTCAAGATGATGAAATACACTCTTGAAATATTTTATGTATTGTGCGTAGTGAATCTACAGAATATAAGAGTGTGACTTTTTTAATTAACGCTATGAAATTAACTATTAATTATTGCAATAATTAACTTTTCAAAATTATTCAAATTGATTGAGACACACCCCTACTCCCCTTACACACGACTTATCTTTCAACATCAACATCACCATCATCATAATGGTGCTGGTATGTGCAGAAAAATTTCGACATTGCTGAAGACTTGACTTTAGTATGGAGATGCTCCATATTGGCAGTCTCATCATTATCGTCAGAAGAGCCAGTACCAATACAAGTCGATATCTCATTTTTATGCCAATGTCGGCCGATAGTCCCTACTTTGGTGGGCTCGTTTACATATTAATCGATACTGGTGACAAATTGACAGTCTTGAAACAGTGGCGGTGCTTAAACAGTGTCCAAACTGGTACTTAAAAACTAAAATATATTGAAATCTTAATCTAAAAACTCAAGTCATCAAGTCTGATTATAATCATGAAAAACATTAACTCTTTTTAAAAATTTCACCCAAAAAGTATCTGTTTCGGCAACACCGGCCTGTACTTACTTGGTATTGGGTCGATACCACAAAATTTGCAGTGTCAGCCACCCCTCACGTCAAGACAAAGGTCAAAGGCTATGACATGTTTCCTTCCTGCCACAAGAGGGAGCGCTACTCAAGGTTTACACATTTGGCAGGTTGATTAATTTGCTGAAATGATACAGTAATCATGCAACGTTATCGTCCCACGTGATGATCAATGATTTACTTCTAATGAGATACAAAAGGAAAGTGTTTTGCTCAACAAAATGAATGTACTGTTTACACACACACACACACACACACACATATACACACACAGCCTGGTACAACAGTAAACAAAAGGACAAAAGGTCTCTGTGTGTGATCAGAAGCACATCACTGCAGTCCTCATTCTCTCAGGACCACCAGGACTGCGCGGGGCTCTCCAGGACTTTCCAAGTCGTTACAGGTCTTTGCTGGACTCTTAAAGGCCTTGTCCGTCTCCCCCAGGACCGGTCCATCGACATGGAGTCCAAGCGGCCTCAGCAGCACGTTCACTTCAGGTTGAAGGTAGAAAATTCTTGAAAGAAAAGCATCTTGTGTGTTCTGGGTGGTGCGAGAAGCACTAATGGTGTCATCAAACTCTGCTTAGCTTTGATACGTTGTCTTCAGTGTGTGTGTGTGTGTGTGTGTATGTGTCTTATGTGTCCTGTGATTGACTGCTGCCTGCCTTTGGAAGAAAAAAGGTTGGATGGATTTTCTCCAGTGACTCCACTGAATGCTGACGCCATCTTGTTGCCGTCATACCATGACATCATTTCTACACAGCACCTCACCCCTCCTCCTCTCCAGCCATCCTAATCAACAGAATGTTGCATGTCAATAAATTAGACTGTTCTACAAATGTTATTGATTTCAGGAGTTCAATTCAGAGTCCAAGCTTTTTTCCAGAGAGGGCCGCATCCTTCAAAAATGTAAAGGATGCGGGGGAGGGTGCTTTGATACATTTTGTACATTAAAGATGGTAAAAGCAATCCAATGTAGGGCAATAAAAGTAAAGCTACCTTAACTTAGCATTCTATTATAGGTGACAGAACAATTTAGCTCATTAATAATGAATTTATTTTATCTTTAGAATACATGAAAATGAGCTGTTGACCAAAAATGCCCCCTGACTGCACTTTGGACACCTCTGAAAGACTCAGGAAGTTTTTGCAGCTCATTTGCTGATTAGAGCGCGTATTAGCTGAGAGCAAAATCACCAAAATGATTAAGAAACAAAGAAATACAGTCTTTAAATATTTCAGTTTAACCCATAGAATATAAAGTTTAATTTAAAAAAAACTACTGAAATAAATGAAGCAATTTGCTGAGATGAGCATTAATATCTTTGGAAATATTGTTTGATCTATCTCTTCAGGCTGTGTACCTAATGAAGTGGGTCATGACTTTTAGGAGTCCAAGAAGTGTTTCTGTCTCACAGTTCCTTTTTCATATTCTGGAAATGAAATAAATACATTATTATTGAGATATATTATTGATATAATACTAATTTGCTTTGTCACTTATAATACAAAGCTAAAATGTGAATGTTTTCGTCAAGTAGCTTAGCATATATTGGTTTTAGCATCTTTTATGTACAAAAAGTATCAAAGGATTTTTTTTTTTTAAACAAGATGTAATATGAATATAATACCGTCAAAATCTTAACAAAGACCGTCATTTCTATTGCTGAGAAGACACCCAGCGTCCAAGCCGGTTACTGCATCGCCGGTGTAGCAGGCTTTGTTGTTGTGGAATTGCGCATGCGCAATGACATGAATGGCCGCTGTGCCTGACAGCCCACCAGGAAGTGTGGCGGACAAATATTCGGACATTGTACGGCGTTTGCGACTGCAACCGGAGGAGGCACCGACGGTGGCGTGCCCATCGGCCCGGACTGCTCTCACTGAGCGTCGGTACCGTCTCGGCCTCCGGGATCTCAGTTCATGCGGGCCGTCTGCGGGGCTGTGCGTCCGAACCCCCCCTCCCCCGACTGTCGGGTCCAGAGCTCGGTGCTGCTCTGCTGAAGCTCCGTGAAATACTGTGCGCGTCGCCCCCCCGACTGCAATGGGATGCTGCGGTAGCACTGAGGTGAGTTCGGTTCTGCTCGGTTCTCTTCTCGTCACCCTTCAGAGTCGCTGACGTGTGATTAGAAGAATTAATCCAATTAGCTCGGAGCCGAACTGACGGGTCACCGGGCCTGCTAACACGAAGTGTGTGCGCGCGTTTGTGTGTGTGCGCGCGCGCGTGTGTGCTCGCTGCAGAGGACAAAGAGAGAATGGAGACCACTGGAGGAGCGAAGCTGCACTGACCTGCCCTGGTTCCTGCTCTTCATCATCTTCTGTGTCGGCATGGTAACACATCCTCGTCATAGATCATGCTAACATAGATAAACATCAGCTGCACTGACAGCGTGCGGTGTACTTCCTGTGCCCCAGGGGAGCGTGTGTGCCTTCACGGTGGTCACCGGCGGCGCAGCCCGGCTTGTGTTCGGCTACGACAGCTACGGCAACACCTGCGGCCGCCGTAACCAGCGCGTGGACGATGTCAAACTCAGCGGCCTGGACCACACGGACAGGAAGTGAGTGTTTGGCCACACCCATTGTTGGGCTTGACCCACCAGACCCAAGCAAAGACTTGATCAGATCTCGTCCAAAGCGGTGGTCCATGCAGGAAATACATGTCTCATCATGGCCACTTAATTCTTCTCTGTCGCCCCCCCCAGGTTTGTCTTCTTCTTGGATCCTTGCAACATAGACATTGTTCAGAGGAAAATTAAGTCGGTGGCTCTGTGCGTGTCTCTGTGTCCCTCCGAAGTTCTCAACACCTACCAGGACCTGATGAGGTTCGCCATGGTCAATGGTGAGATCATCGCATCTGTCTCTTTGGTCAATGTGTGGATATTTAGACACGCAGGGAGGACATTTATACAGTGGAACCCGTCTAAGTCCTGGTCCACTGTGTTCTTATTACTAAAAAGTAGGGACGTATCAATCAATATTGGCATAAAAATGAGCTATCCGTTCCTATCGGTATTTGTTTTTCTGCCGATGATGATGTCTCAGTATGTCTCAGTATTTCCAAGTTTCGCTTTTGGATTGCAAATATGCAATCTGCAATACAGTCATCCCTCGTCTAGAGCGAGTAATTGGTTCCAGAACCGACCGCGATAAATGAATTTCCGCGATGTAGGATTCAATGTTAATAAATTGAATATTCTTGTAGTTAGAGCACAGAAAACCTGTGACTTTCTAAATTAAATTTTTAACATTATCGCCCTGTAGACATGAAATAACATGCCCATAGTCACCTTTCGACTCATATTATTCATTGTTTACAGCTCTTATGCTGTAGGGAGTCGAGATGGCTGCGAGCTAACCAGTTAGCCTCAAATTTATTTCTTCTAAACTTAAGAAGCCAAAAACCTACCATTTCCACACGCAACAAGAGAACTTATGTCGGGCATGCCATGGCTGACTTCATCACTTCATGCAGTGTTAAGGTAATGTTGTGTAAGGTAATGTTTCAATGTTTTGTGTCATTGCTACCGCCTAGCGACCAGATCACTACAGATCACTTGTATTTCAATATGTTTTGACTAATAATAGAACATAATCTCCCTCGAAACAGCGATCATTTATGAATTTTTGAAAAAACGCGATATAGAGAGGGAGCGATAATCGAACCATGATATTGCGAGGGACGACTGCAATTGTAAAGCGCTGCGAGGGGGCAGTACGGCATCTTCCTTTAATACTAGTAATCTAATATCACACTTCAGGAAGAATCACTCAGCAGTAAGCAACAGATGAGTTGAGACCAGTTTATAATTTCACTGATCGTATTAGTCCAGAGTTTTATCCTTTGCACTTTACTTTGTTCTTACACGGAGGTTTATGCCACATAGAAATGTGCAGCTTTCCAAATTGTATCCTTACAAGCATGATTTACTTGGATTTTTATTTGTGAACTATTAAGACTAACCTGTCTTACTTGTTGGTAGTAAGAGAACATGTTATTTTACTTCACTATTGGTCATGCTTGTTTTAATGACTATTTTGTTGAGAAAATGTTCAAAATAAATATGGCACTTTTTCTATAACTTATATATACAGTAATCCCCCATTTATCGCGGCTAATTGGTGAGTGAATTTCCACGCAGTAGGATTCCATATTTATAAATGGAATATTTTCATAGTTATAACATAGAAAACCTGTATACGACTTTCTAAATACATTTTTTAACTTTAGAGCCCTCTAGGCATGAAATAACACCCCTGCAGTCACATTTGCACCCAATATAGTAGGTATAATCAGACAAAATAAGCCATTTAAGACTTAAATAAAACTTGTGCTCTTGTGTGTCGCAGTAAATGTCTTCCGTGTGGACAGGAAATGACGTCGGGAGTTCAGAGTTGAGTTTTAGCTTGTTGTGGGCTTTGGCCGCTACAGCAGCCCGTGTTATTATCTTGATTATTATTATCATTATTATGTTATTATTGTGCCTGTCGTGATGTAATTTAAACCTGCATTCAAAGCTTGGTGTTCCGGCACTGAAGTCTGGTGTGTGAACAATTACTGACAGCTGGTGACCAATGTAGAATACTACAATCACACTTTGCATTTGTCTTCTAAATGGCTTATTTGTATTTTAGTTGATTGAGCCATTTGTATGCTTGAACAAAATACGTACAGTTTGCTTAATAATGCATATTTTTTGACTAACAATAGGCGACCATGAAACGGAGATGATTTATGAATAGATTTTTGAAAAACCGTGATAGAATGAAGCCGCAGAAGTCGGAGCGAAAAGTGGTGAGGGACGACTGCATCTGCAAAATGCATCCAGTGGCATCATCATGAATGCAGCATCATGTGTTCATCCAAGACATTTGTTCGAGGGAAGAGCTGCCGCCAACATCGGTTGATATCGTATTGGTAATGAAGTGCTGGACAATATCGGTGTATTTGATATCAGTAAGAAAGCCAGTATCGAGCATCTCTACTAAAAAAAATTGCCTGGTTAAGTGGAAAAAAACAAATCTGTTATTTTATTTGATTATCCATCGATTTTCTATGCCGCTTCTCCTCATTAGGGTTGGGGGGGGGCACGCTGGAGCCTATCCCAGCTGACTTCGGGCAACAGGCGGGGTACACCCTGGACTGGTCGCCAGCCAATCACAGGGCACATATAGACAAACAACCATTCACACTCACATTCATACCTATGGACAATTTAGAGTCTCCAATTAACCTAACATGCATGTTTTTGGAATGTGGGAAGAAACCGGAGTACCCGGAGAAAACCCACGCACGCACGGGGAGAACATGCAAACTCCACACAGAGATGCCCAACGGACATTCGAAACCAGGTCTTCCCGATGTCCTGACTGGGACTGTGTGGCCAACATGCTCACCACTAGACCACCGTGCGGCCCTTGATTAATTATGCCTCTGGCAATTCAGCCAGATTGGGAGGCATTGACATAAACGGGTTCCACTCGAATGATAAATGATAGTTTCAGTTTCTGTTGTGCCAGCCGTGAGCCAGCCAGTCCGAGGTGCGTCGGCTTAAACATGTTCCACTGTAATGTCTTTTTAATGCTTTCCTCGTTATCATTAGTGAGTGCAACTAATAAAAATCCATAAGATTCAGAGTGCTGGGAACTTAAAATACGGGGAAATTGTTTCCACATGGCTGCTGCAATAGAGCGCGCATGAGGGTGCGGTTGTGGTGCTGTGATCTGTGTGACGGGGAACAGCAGAGATTGGCGAGGGAGGGAAATGGCTCAAAGGAAAACAGCGACGAGACAGAAAGAGACGAAAGGGCCCACAGGAAACGACAGAATCTGTCAAAAGTTTGGGATCCTTTCAGACTCACAAAGGCAACGTGGTGCAATGAGCTGGCATTCCACAACAGTACCACATGGATGCTGCGCCGCTTTGCCAGAAAGCACCCTGAGTATTTACACAGCATACTGAAACGTCTGTTTAAAACACATAGGGGCATGTGGGAACGTTCGCGTGTCTACAGTGTTTATGTTAATGCTAATGACTAATTTGTCCAAATATTAGGACTAACATTTTTTTACAGATTACTTAGTTTTTAAATTAATCACCATTTGCAACTATGTCTGAAAAAGCCCATTTTTACTGTATTTTATTGAAAGAAAGATAAAAGACAAGACAGGATAATATATATTTTACGTATTAACAGCTTCTTTTTTCACTGCAAATTTTGATCTAGCGAAAAGATAGCACACGTCTGAAAATCTATTTACCTAACACTAGTTTCTTTAATAGTTGCAGAACATTTGAATCACACTTGAACCGTGTTATCATGAGCAATGAGGCGTTGCGTTCAAAGACAGCACGTAACCTAAAGGAAAACTGCCCTTTTTTAATTTTCCCCCCATCATCCACAGTCCTTACGCGAGACATGAACAAACATCTCTCTTTTCTGTGTGTTGTAAAGATATAAAATCAGATAAAAAGAGACAGCTCATTAATGTACGTAATGGGATACACCTATGCCGCCTACGAAGGCCGCTATTAAAACACGTCCAAGAAGGTTGTATGGTTTTATAGAAATGCTGTGACCATGTAGTAACAGGTGCATTCATGATAACATGTAATACTTACAGTATTTTGAGAATTTTGGTCATTTTAAGCATAAACTCAAAAATAAAAACACAACAGCACTGGCGGCATCTTGAATATGTAGCCCTACATTTTGGTAGTGGTCTGAGGCATTGTGAGAGCGGCGCTGACGCGGTGCGGGCGAGTGTGCGGTGAAGCAAGTCGCTAGCCGGCTCGGAGCTAGTCGATGTGGTATGGCAAAGTGTCAGCGCGCCAGTAACGAAGTTCAATCAGCGTAACAATGTTAATAAATATGTTAACAATGTCACTGTAGCTTGGTTAATGATGCACATCACATTCTATGTAAATGGAGCATTGTTGGAGCTTTTTGGAGTCTTTTTCAGAAGGCTTTATATGCGGAATAAGCGTTTTCCATTTCATGCAATAATGAGCTGTGTCTTTTTATCAGTTTTTATATCTTTAGAATGCCCAGAAAAGAGAAAGACGTGTTCATGTCAGGTCAGAAAAGATTATAAAAGGACGTCAGACTGTGTGACTGTGGGGAGCTACACTGTGACGCCGTCTGTTGTCATAACAGAGGCGTGGCTTGCCGTGATGCATATGCGTTAATTACGTGAAAAAATTTTACGTAATTAAATAAATTAGTTACCGCCTTTGACGCGCCATTTTTGACAGCCCTACAAATTATCAAAACAGCACTTCTCAAATCAATACCCTTTTAATTGCGTGTGTGTTAAATTGATGCGTGGAAAAATCTGTTTATTTGCATTGAGGGTAGTGTTTACCTAATGACTCGATTAATCGATAGATTGCTTGGTTACTAAAATAATCAATCGCTGTAGCCCTACTTTTGTCAAAAGGCTAATATATATATATATATATATATATGTGTGTGTTTATACACACACACACACGCTGTATATATTTAAAGACAAATCTTTGTGTTATTAGTTAATAGTAGCAACATTTTGTTTTTTTGTCGTTACATTGTGACTTGTGCTCTATTTTGACCATACTTGCCATGTGCCAAACCATGAGCCGTGCGTATTCTGGTGACAAAAGGAACATAATCCAGGTTTCAGAGACTGAACTCAAAACTGAAACCGGTGAAATCCAACAAAAAACTCAAGGGTCACAATGCGTGCCAAGTGTGAAAAATACCTGCAGTGGAACCTGTTTTTCTCATTAATTTGTTCTAAAAGGTCAAAAAGGATGAAAATCAAAAGACACAAAAACCAAGGCAATTTTTCTTTTGGGAAATAATGTAAATCCAATTACATAATCCGTTTTAGACACCCAAAAATATGAACAAAAATACATTTTACAGAGAATAATTATAGTTTTATATGCAGAAAACAATACAAAATGCTGGATAATTTTGAATGAGGAACGGAAGTTATTGTTGTGGACTTCCAATCATATTACATTCCATCTCGTCAGGATGGAATTCAGTAGGCGTTTCTCACCTTTTATCAAATTGCTGGCACTCGCAACATTGTTTGGCCCCAAGGAGGGTTATTTAGCAGGCACACTCAATACAATACTCAACAGACGGTGAGTCAGCAACACATAGGGTGCTTTGGGCACTTGATTTTGCAGAACAATACAGTACAGGGCACACGGAGTAGTTTGTTACGTGCAATATTGTATAAAAACCAAACCATACAAAAACTGCAGCAAACGAAAACCGAGGTTTGACTGTACATGTTGGCAGGTCTGCGTGGTCACATGACATCAAACATGGTGATGACGAAGATGTGTGTGTGTGTGTGTGAGTTTCAGGTTCCGAGCTGTGTTCGTACGAGTTAGCGGGTCACAAGTACCCGGGTCTGCCCGAGAGGTTCTCTAAGTGTCCCAAACTTCCTGTCCCGCCGAGGTGCGTTTGTTTTCACGGTCCCCCCTTTGTCCTCCCGGCCGCCTCTGACCTTTGCTTTGTCACCCAGCAAACCGTTGCCGCTCTTCAACCGCTGCACGCCCCTCGACATCGCCTGTTACACAAAGTTCGCAGAGGCTGTGGTGACCTTCGTCAGCGACAACTCCTTCCTGCATCGAGTCATCGCCGGCGTGGCGGCCAGTAAAGAAGTCATCATGGGACTTTGTCTTTTGGCGCTCAGTGAGTTAGGATGTGAAAATCCCAGAGTGGGCTGCGGGAGCTTGACCTACGACTTTTGTGTGTCACAGTGCTCTCCATGTTGCTCATGGTGATTATCCGTTACATCTCGGCCGTCCTCGTCTGGATCCTCACCTCTTTGGCGGTCCTCGGGTCTCTAGGTGAGCTCACCTCCTTCTGCTGTTGTTTTCACAACAAGAGTGCAATGTCAGCAAGACTTGTCCTTTCTCAGCCGGTACCAGCGTGCTCTGGTGGTTCTACGTCGACCACCGTCTCCATGGAAATGAAACCCACACAAAGGTGACAAAAGAGGACGAGCCAATGCCAGATGGAAACCAAACGCTGCTCGTCTACGCCATCGCCGCCACCGTCTTCACGGTAGGACAGAATAAACATGCTTCCTGTCCAATGACATTTGAACAAGCAGAGTGCTTTTATTTTGACGTTTTGGGCACGTCAGACGTACACAACTGTGGCCCATTCCTTGGAGTATTTGCGTTGATGGGAACGTTGCGGAATGTTCTAGGTCATCCTGCTGCTGCTGATGCTCTTCATGAGGAAGCGAGTGGCGTTGGCCATCGCTCTGTTCCACGTGGCGGGAAAAGTCTTCATCCACTTGCCCCTCCTCACCCTCCAGCCCTTCATCACGTTCCTGCTGCTGCTCGTCTTCTGGATCTACTGGATCCTGGTTCTGCTCTTCCTGGGAACCAGCGGTGCGTCTCCACCCCTGACTTCCTGTTTCTGATCATGCGGTGGTAATTGGCGACTTGTCAGCCGGTGACAGGGGGCAGGGCTTCCCTTCAATAGCATGCCAGCTAACATGTTTTTCTCGACAACCGCTTATGTTGACGTCACTCAGCCAGTCGGAGGCTGTCAACATAAACGGGTTCCACGATGCAACTGTGGACGTTACTGCCGATGTTGTGTTTGACGTGTGATGGTCGTGCAGGAGACCCGGTCCACAACGAGGAGACCGGTCTGATAGAGTTCCGGCTGACTGGGCCTCTGGAGTACCTGACCTGGTACCACGCCGTGGGTCTGGTGTGGATCACAGAGTTCATTCTGGCGTGCCAGCAGATGACCGTAGCTGGTGCGGTGGTCACGTACTATTTTACCAGGTATGTTTACCAGATACACAAAAGCACGCGCAGGTGTAGTGACAACGCCGGCGTGTTTGCAGGGACAAGAAGCGACTTCCTGCGTGGCCCATCGTGCGTGCAGCTTTGAGGCTGCTCAGGTATCACGTGGGCACGGTGGCCAAAGGCTCCTTCATCATCACGCTCGTCAAGATCCCCCGACTCCTCCTCATCTACGTCAGCAAGCAGCTCAAAGGAAAGGTAGCTGCGCCAGTCACTCACCCTCAGGTCGCAGGTTGGCCGAAGGCATCAGCTGACGTACGCGCACGTATGTTTCAGGAGAACGCGTGCGCTCGCTGCGTCCTCAAGTCGTGCATCTGCTGTTTGTGGTGTTTGGAGAAGTGCCTCAATTACCTCAACCAGGTGACGTTTTCTTTTCGTTGCATTATGTGGACTTTTATTGCTGACGTGTCAATTCCTGTCTGCGGACCAGAATGCGTACGCAGCCACCGCCATCAACAGCACCAGCTTCTGCACGTCGGCGCGAGACGCCTTTGTCCTCCTGGTGGAGAACGCCCTTCGAGTCGCCACCGTCAACGCCATCGGAGACTTGGTGCTCTTCTTGGGGAAGGTGAGTGCATCTTTTAAAACAGTCGGCAGCAGTGCTAATGCTAGTTCCTGGAAGCCACACAAAAGGTGAATGTGCGTGATCCTCCATCAGATCCTCATCGTCACGACCACGGCGTTCGCTGGCGTGCTGCTGCTCAACGCCCGGCGAGATTATGCAGAGTGGTTGCTGCCGCTGGTCATCGTTTGTCTCTTCGCCTTCCTGGTGGCGCACTGCTTCCTGTCCGTCTTCGAGATGGTGGTGGACGTGCTCTTCCTGTGCTTCGCCATCGACACCAAGTACAACGACGGCACCCCGGGCAAGGAGTTTTTCATGGACAAGGCTCTGATGGTGAGACTACGCCTGCTAAGTGTGACCTCACAGTGTAGCCGGCGCAAAAAAATTGGGACCGCCACAAATAGATTTGGCACTGCCTGTTCACCGTCGCTCATAAAATTGTCACTCTGGATTGTCTTTTTCAAAAAAGCTACAAGCGTCAAATCTACTGACTTTTTTCCCCGTCTTAGTTGGCATTTTTGGAGACAAACAAACGCACCACTCAATGAGCAGCTGCTTGTGACATAACCCCCTCCCCCGAATATAATGGACAGGATAAAAATGATGCCGCACTTCTCTGCAGGAGTTCGTGGAAAGCAGCCGACGTATGGAGCGCGTGGCCGGCCGTGGGCGGAGCAGAGTGAAGGCGACAACGTCGGAGGGGGCAGAAATGAAGCCCATGGTGAGTGACGGAGACGAGAAGGTCACCGATGACAAGAGTGCGTCTGAGGAGTTGGGGGCGTGGCCTAAAGAGGTCTGTGGAGAGTGGGAGGATCTTCAGGAGTTCCAGGTGTACTACCTGTTGGTTGGGGTGCTCGTGGACTGGGCGCTAACCGAGCACAGTGACTTTGTCCTCTGTCTGAGCGAGGACGTCGTCCTCTTCCTCTGCGTCTACCTGCCCACCTCCACCCTCTTCCTGTTTGTCAGCCTGCTGCATACGCCAAACGCCGCCCCTCCCAAAGAGCCCACCAACGTCACCGCCAAAACAACCACCACCTGCTAACCGGAGCATGCTAACAAACTTCCTTGTGGATGTAAAGCAGACATGCTAACTGCTGCATGCTAAACCCAGCATGACTTGAAGAACACTGAGCCATGCTAACCGCCTTGTCATCTTCATCATCATTATCATCACTTTCTGTTTGTTTTGTACTTTTGTACCTTTTGTTTTTTTTGTTTGTGGTCACCGCTGTGCTTTAACGACTCGTCGTGCGGACAGAGTGACACGTCACAGCACGGTATGACATGTAGCCTGAGCTAGTTGTGCTAGCTAGTTGACATTTTAGATGATACTTTCCTGTGTCCCATCATGCACTTCATGCTGTACGTGAATATGCTTTATGCCATGATTATTAATTTGAATCATTTCCTTTTTCAGGCTCCCGGGACGAGTTCGGCTTGACAAAATCAGCCAATGGGACTTCTTAAAAGAAAAGAGACATTCCAGAAGTTTATTTTTACCAACGTGTAACATGTTTACTGTGTTTTCACTCCAGGAAAACAATATTTTAATAAGACAACGTAACGACGTAACCAAGCACTTTATATGGAAGCACTGCTGATTTTTTTTTTTTTTATAGAAAACTCATCTTCACTTTGTCAGCAACTTTTTTTCCTTCATCTTTTTTAATGAGGACTTTGTAACACCTGGATAATAATGATGATGATGTCATCTGAGGACATCTCATCTCTCATTGGTCGATCGCCTACAGGATCTTGAAAAGGATCACATCAAAAAGGTCAAACAAGGTGGAACAAGTAGTTCTTCATCTCACAGACTCAAACGACACTACTGACCCAAACATCAGAGCAAACAATGACCCAAACAACACTGATCCAATCGTAACCATCAATGACCCAAACAGCAGAGCCACCATTGACACTATTAATGACCCAAACATCTGCAATGATCAACAATGATCCAATCAGAGCCATCAATGACCCAAACATCAGAGCCACCATTGACCCAAAAATCAGAACCACCAACAATACCCCAATTGGAACCACCATCAACCCAAACCTCAGAAACATCAATGACCCACACATCAGAGCCACCATTGACCCAAACATCAGAACCACCAACAATAACCCAATTGGAACCATCAATGACCCTAATATCAGAGCCATCAATAATGATCCAATCAGAACCATCAATGATGAAACATCAGAGCCACCACAATCCCAGCCCTCAGAACCATCAATGACCAGACATCAGAACCACCACTGACACAAACATCAAAACCTCCAACAATGATCCAATCAGAACTATCATTGACCCAAAAACCAGAGCCACCATTGACGCAAACATCTGAACCATTAACGATCCAAACATCAGAACTACACACAATAACCCAATTGGAACCTTCAGTGACCCAAACATTAGGACCGGCAATTACCTAAACATTAGCACCATCAATGACCCAAGTATTAGTACCACCACAGACCCTAAACACCAGAACTACAACTGACCCAAACATCAGAACCACTACTCACCCAAACCTCAGAACCACTATTGACCAAAACATCAGTAAGACCATTGACCAAAACATTAGAACAACCATTAACCAAATCAGAACCACTGCTCACCCAAATACCAGTAACACCTTTCACCCAAACCTCAGAACCACCACTGACTCGAACATCAGAACCAACAATGACCAAACTTTAGAATAGTCATTGACCCAACATCAAAACCACCACTGACTCAAACTCTAAAACCATCAATGACCCAAACATCGAAGCCACCATGGACCTGAATATCAGAGCCACTACTGACCCAAACATGGAAACCAACAACCCTTCAAAATGGTCGATGGTTTTTTGGTGAAAGACGTGCTGTCTAACTGACAGGAGGGCAGAAGCTGACATTTCCACTTGGTCACATGACCCCCTCCTCCCCAGGTCACACGGACTTTTCTGGTGTGGGCGGAGCTTCCTGTGGAGGCGATGGCAATAAAACAAAGTCTTCCTGGAGTGAGTCGCTGAGCTCTCCAGACAGGAAGCTGGAGACATGTTCTGGTGTTGAAATCAGAACTCATGATGCTCAGCTGATGATGGTGACGCCCCCCTGGTGGTTGGTTGTGTGTGCGCATCGCCGCCTTCTCCTTTGTACTTTCTCTCAAACTGATCAGCGTGAGGATGATAGTTTGAGGGTCATGTGATCAACTGCCAACTGCTGACTGGCTGAAAGACACGCGCATTCCGCCAACATGTATCCAGGCGGAGGCTGGTTGCACGGAAGCAGGCTAAGTCTGGTGTTTGAAACAATTCAAGTTTGAAGAATCAGCCAATCACACAAAACATGGCCGACAGTAATGAGGGGGGAGGAGGGTTACATTGTCCTTCCAACTGCAGACTTGTTGGATTTGAAATAAAGTGTATTCAATCCAGACGTTAGCTAGAAGCTGCAGCTGTAGTTGCATGTCCACGCTTTCTTCTTCACGTTGTGAAAGTCACGTGACTCGATGCTGTCATGTGACCGCACGCGAGTGTTTGGCTTTTCTCTCTGCAGTAAAAACTTTGTAACTTTCAACTTTTTTCTTCTGTTCCTGGATATTTTTTTTATATTTATCCTTTCTTATGTATATTTGTTTTTTTTAAGAAAATAGTGAAATAAAAAAAAGATGATCTACATCTTTTCTCCTGCTGACATCAATGTGTTGACCGTTGGCCTCAAATGTCTTATTGATGCAATAAATTGGGCTGCGTCTCAATTGGCGCACTTTCACAAGCAGTGCATAAGTGCATTCACACTGAGAGGTACGGAGGTAACGTAAGTACACTGATGTTGCACTCAACACTCCCAAATGTTAAGTGCACAGTGACAGACACCCAACACCTTCAATAGTCGCCATTTTGGCTATAGGAAGTGGAGGGACTCCCTTGAGTGGTTCCAATTCCCAATTAAAAACTGTCAAATCCACACACTCAGGAACTAATTATGCAGTGCACATATTGCAGTGTACTGACTGGAGGTATTCCATTTAGAGCTGCAACAATGAATCACTAATCAATTATCCAATTGACAACTATGGTGGTATTCGGTATTCCTGCGGCTTATACAGCAGTGCGGCTAATTTATGGCCATCTTCTAATTTCGTGACATCTCCTTTACTTCAGAACTACTACTAATAGTTTAAATCTTAAATGGTAGCTCTTGCTTTGGCAGGAGCCAATCTCGAGCTAAAAGTGAGCTCACGACAAGCTGGTCAACCCAAATCACAGGAGGTCATTACTCAATATAACAATCTGACTCTCGGTGACTCTTACAAAGAACGCTGAACTCATCACACAGTAACTTAACACTCGAAAAGGTACCTACAAAATATACAAGTACCAAAATGACTTTAAAAGAAAAGAAAAACAATTTTTATTTTTTCCCCGTAATGCATTTAGTCCCAGCAAAGCATTTCATTGGTTATTCCTGCCAGGGTGCTGCAATTATGTCAGCCTCCTACTGGGCTCCTCTGGTGGCCAGAGGCAGCATGATTGGCTCCTGTCAAAGAGCTA
The DNA here is from genome assembly GCF_027744805.1 of Dunckerocampus dactyliophorus. Classification (NCBI taxonomy): domain Eukaryota; kingdom Metazoa; phylum Chordata; class Actinopteri; order Syngnathiformes; family Syngnathidae; genus Dunckerocampus; species Dunckerocampus dactyliophorus. The sequence continues at coordinate 4,029,633 of NC_072829.1, read as the reverse complement.
CCTGGTCCTTACTGACTTGTGCCACAATATGCCATTTTATGATGTGGACATGTGCGGCTTATAGTCCGGTGCGGTTTACATATGGACTCCATTTTTCTCTCTAAATTTACTGGGTGCAGCTTAAACATCGGTGCGTCTTATACACTGGAATTTCGTTTTTTGCTTTATAAAATGTAAATATCCTCTGATTTCAGCCTCTCAAATGTGAATATTTTTTAATTTCCTTAGTCATCCATGAAAATAGACCTATTTTTTGTGTTTTAGGCAAAACAAGATTAACACACATCAGCTTTGACTTTGGAAAACAATCAACATCTTCTCCTCTTTTCTGTAAGGTTACGGAGTAAACCACTAACTGTGTTTGGTTCATATAGATTTGGTCCGTCTAGTGCCTAACTGTTTATCAGCATTAATCTAAACAAGCTTTAGATTATCCTACCAAGAAAATAATCACTCATTCCATTTGAGACACAAACTTTAATTTTTCTAGAATATAATCTTCCCCAAACACGTAGGTGAGCTGTAAATAGGTTATGTTTCAATTGGTGCACTTCCATACTTACACTTAGCATTCTGAGTGCATCAGTGCATTCACACAGAGTAGCACAGCAAAATGCAGTGCACTGTCAGTACCAAGGTGTTGCACTCAAAATGGTGAGTGTGCAGTGTTGGACACTTATCAGCTCACAAGACGAGACTAAACACGATATTGGATCCATGAGAAACATAAAAACATTTGTAAAACAATACAGTGTTTTGAAATATTTATTGTCCATGAAATTGGCACTAAATAATAATATTGTCAATGCTTTGAGACCAAATAAACCACCATTATGATTATATAATAATATATCATAATAATGCAGTATATCCTGTAATAAGTCATCTTTCACTCTGTAAAGTTATGGAACTGCCGTTTTTTTTCCCTCACAGGCAACTCGTTCTGTCTGTCAAACGTTTGGAGCATTTCTTGAAATGCCAGCTTTTCAACTGTATTAAAGAGCAGCATTTCTTTTGCAATGTTGCAAACTACACTTTCTGTGAACGCACACCATTTTATGTTGCTCCGTTTGTATTTACTTTGCCAATCAAACGTCTCAGTGAGTGTTGACTGTCGGGAAGAAGGCTCTCGATGTGTAGTTCTTTTCCAGGTGGGAAAACTGGGGGATATGTTTGAGGTGGGCAATTTCTTTTTGTTGCTTTTTCTGTTGCCACCGCTTTTGAACAAATGCGGCATACTGGCTCGTCCGTGTTGAGCTCACCTTGCTCATTTGGTTTGAAGCCGTACTATTCCCACATGGGGGGGCTGTGGCATTTTGCTTTGCAAGAATCTTTTTCACAGCACTACACTGCAAAAAAATTGCACCCTCAGAACTAAGTACACAGTATTTATTCTCTAAATGAGGACAGAAAACAACCAAGATACATTTTTTTGCTGCCAAACGAACTTTTATGATTGTTCAGCGTACTCAAACGAGATGCCCATAATGCTTTGCAAAAAAACAAAAATGTGGAGGGAAGGAACATCCCACTGAAGCATGCTTGAGTGGTAAGAGCGTGGAAGTGAAAAGTAGTGAGTGAATACTTAGGTGAATACTTAGAAATCGTAACGAAGTCAAGCACATACCGCAGCCAAACCAGCACTCAGGACCAAGCTGGGAGGAGATCGTTTGATGGGCATTCAACTTAGCTCCTCCTCATCCTCGCTGGCTGTGTTGTCCAGTTCTTTGTCTTTACGTTCCCCGCTCACCGCCTCAAAAGTCCTTTGCTGTTCCTCCAACTCCCGCAGCTCCGCCTGCAGGCGCTCCAAGTGAAAAGCTCGCCGGTTCCTCAGCAAGCGGCCGGGAAACGGGTTCATGTCACCGAAGGCGATGCCCATCAGCTTCCTGCAGGGACCGACGCAGCGCCTTCAAAAACTCTGGCCTTGCTCACACTGCTCGCCCTAAATCGAGTTTTTGTTGTATATTTCTTGTTTTTTTTTTAAATCCTGTCCTGATCAGCAACCTGTTGTATCTGCGTTTGGATGTTTTGCGTACATGGCGATGCCTACGTCATGACCATGGCAGCCATGTCAAGCGTATCCAAGCAAAGCGCAAATGTGTGGCCACAACTATCCCACTTGATCGTGCAGACAGCAAATACAATTTGCTTTCAATGTGAACAAGGCCTGTGTGACATTGCAACAACATCAGGTGTGATGCCGCCAACACCACATGCGAACGCATACCTGCCGTCAGAGACAGTCTTCGTGAAGAAACGAAGGTACTGGTAGATGTCCACGCTGTCGTTAATCTTCAGGAAGTCTTCCTCTTTGTATTTGAAGAGTGCAAGTGCGTACCTGAAGATCACCTGAAACACAAGTCACTTATCTCTGTGTCTGCATGCGTGTGTGCGCGCATGTGAGACGGTACCTTGGTGCCCTCGTACAAAAAGGCATCCCATAGAGGCAGCAGGATATCACCAGGAAGACTCTCCACAAAAACCACCAGGAACCAGCTGAAGGTGACGAGAGACACGTCGATTCCGTGAAGGTCAAAGTGCGCCGCCAGCCGAGGAAGCTTCTCAACCAGGATGTCTTTAAATACGTGCTGGTCCGCCTGTCAATTAACCGACCCATCAGTACAGTCAATATTCAGCCTCCAGACTACAAACATGAGACTCGCTTCAGAAGTAGTTACAGCGGAAGAACCATTAAGAATATAACTCGTACTGTAATGTATACCTGAACGCAAGAATAACGAGGAAGTGGTTGTTCAACAATCTCAAAAACAGGCTACTGTCGGCTGAAACCACGCCAAAACAACATCAGCAAACTCAACTGTCCTCTGTGGACACAGTCGTCCTCCTCCCACACACACACACACAGTAAGGACTCCTATCACGTTCACAGACAGTTGGAAATCACATAAATGCCAGGTCGCTACAGTATCCTTCAGCACGTTAAACTATCTGCTCCTATGAAAGGGACAGTAATAATTAAGCAGCACAGTGGTTTGCTACTGAGATGGAAATCTTGTTAGTGCTTTGGCTTTTACTTTTTTATTACAGTTTCATTTAATTCCTGTATTTAGTGTTTTATGACCTTCATGTGCAATGTGCACTTACATCACATTCTAGGAATGGAACTCGTATGTAAACCGAGGACTGCCTGTATTAAACAAAACCAGTAAAAGGGCTTTGGACCTGCGAGGCCAGCAAGTTCTTGGTGTAGTATTCTTGAGGCATGATGGTGTCCACCACAGACACGAGACACCAGAACGCGTCTTCTTCACTCTGGAGGACGAGCAGAGCAATGGCTGCCAACCTGGGACAGATGATATTAACATATTAAGATCACATGACAATAACGGGGTGTCCTTGAGGACCCGGGGGGGGGGGGGGCTGCTGCAGTCAAAATGAAAGTCGTCCCATACCATTCCGCAGCTTTTGCGAATTTCGTGGCCTCACAATCACAGTTTTTCAAAATAAATAAATGAATAGATTATCGCTGTTTCATGGTTTACTACAGCCTGTTATTAGAAAATAAAAATACAAGGCATTCAGAAGATCCATTCACATACATGATGTGTAGTATTATAAACTGGTCACTAGGTGTCAGTAATGTTACATTGATGTGACAATAGCCACCACAGCAAGTACTGTCCAGAAAAAAACAACAACTTACTGGTAGCCATTGCTAGCTTGTGAGTTTGTTATGTCTTATTTATATCTAATGTGTCTTATTTTCTGTTATTGTGTGTACTATATTGGGTAATACGAGTGTAAAGGTGACTATGGGGTATTATTTCATATCTAGAGAGCTCTAATAATGTTTAAAAAAAAAAACATATTTAGAAGGTCATAAACAGGTTTTCTATGCTCGGACTATGAAAATATTCCAATAATAAATAAGGAATCGTACTTCACGAAAACTCACTTATCACAGCTGGGCCTGGAACCAATTAACCGTGATAAAGGAGGGATTACTGTACAACTAAGTAGTAAGATCTAGCAGTGGATTTAATAATACCTGTTGAGTCCTTGGCAGTAGCCAATGGCGGGGTTCTGCCAGGAAAAGGCCAATAGGATGCGCTGCAGCTGCTGGTGGGTGGGGCTAGATGGTGAAGAGAAATTCTGATTGCTGGTGAGAGTCCGGTGAAGGTCCAATTGGATCTGTCTGGAGGCCGGATGAGGACACGTGCGACTCTTGTCACAGAACTGGAGATGCAAAAGCAGGATCCGTTGTGTTCCAACATGAACATGACAGGTCGACTGACTGTGCCTACCTGCTGATAGAGACATGGGTGACGCTGCTTAATGGTCCTGGTTCTGTCTCTGACCATCCAGCGCCAAACTCGCTGCCGGTACTCATGAGGGACACCACCACGTAGCAGACCTTTGAGCTCCGGTGACGGGCAAAGGGCATCATCCGACCTGCCGGCGAGATACTGGGCCCAGCGGTTCAATAGTGGGCGCTCTCGACTTTCCTGCCATAAAGACTGGGTGAAAGTCTGAAGACATTTGACGGACTAGAGGTCAGTGTCAAAGTATACCTGTTGCATCAGGTTGTGTGACCGAATCTCCAGCGCCTGGATCTTGGCCAGAAGCTTCACGTCGTCCACCTCGTAGTCTGGAATTATTTTGAAGCCGTATTTGTCGTGTTCACTGGGGGCACAAATGCAGATCAAGTTGGGCTCAAACAAAAAGGGGGGCATCAGTTGGGTTTGAACCTGTTCGTGTTGGGCTGGACACCCGTCATCTCCCCCTTCAGAGCATCCTCAATCATCTTTTGGATCGCCTGCCGCTGGTCCAGATCCAGGCTTTTGTTTTCCTGCAGCTTCTGCAGAGCTCCCAGGTATCGACTCTCAGCCTGGCAGCGACGTGCCTCCAGGTCGGCACACTGCACAGGAACCGGTGATGTTCAGCAATCATACAAAACCAACTGGGCCTGATATTCCCAAGCCGGCCCACCTTGACCATCAGACTTCGCTCCTGCTCTGAGCTCTTCCTCCACAGTTTGGTCAGCTGGTAGATCTCAGAGTTCAGAAACTTGTTCTGAGTCTTGTAAGCCTCGATGTCGTCCTGAAGAAGAGACACAAACACACTTTCATCACTGAGAACTCAACCTGATAGGACCCTGCAGCAGACCCTCTGTTCACCTTCAGGTTCTCAACGTGCTGCTGTAGCTGTTTGAAGGAGTCCGCAGAGTGTGGCGGGTTGCACGTGCATGCCGTGACATGATCGGCCAGCTTGATGATCACCTGACAACATGAGAGGAGGAGTCATAACCACCTCAAAAACTACATGAATTTGGAGCTGGTATGTGCAAATTCACCTCCTGCTTGGCGTTGTTCTTCTCCATCAGCATCCTAACATCCTCCTGCAGCTGACACACCTGCAGGTCTCGCTCAACCAGGCTCTGCCTGGTCGTCTCCGCTGCCATCTTGGCTTCTTCCAAGCGGCCGAGCAGGTCGGCCGCTTGGCGCTCGCGGTGCCGGAGCAGCTCCAAACGCTCCTGCTCGCCCTTGGCCGCCACAAAGTCAGAGCATGTTCGTTTTTCCAGCTGAGCCGCCTCCAAGGCTTTGTGGAGGAGCCACACCAGCTCCTACAAGGACGCAGTCGCACACTGTCAAGTGCTTTTGTACTTTCCCAATGCTTACAAGTCTAAAGTTATTGGTGGCATTGAATGGAATGATCAACTGCAAATGTCAATCATATTGCAAGACATTTAACCTCATAACAATATTAAAACGTCTCTCACACTCATGTCATCTCGCATCTTCTACGGGATTCTCCACACCTTTCAGATGGACTAGACAACTGCAGTGGACAGATATTTGTGTCATCACCTTTTGGGCGTTAACTTCCTCGATCAGCAGCTCTTTGTCTTGTTGGAGGTATGACATCTGATCCGACGACATCTGAACCATCTCAGGGGCGGAGTGAATATTCTTCTTCCTCCACTGACTGTCCAGACGAGGGTGTCTTCCACTGCCCTGCACCACCTGCCCACCTGGGAGAGAGGCTGAGTCGGGTAGGCTAGAAAGTATGAAAGCATCAAATATTGCCAAAAATCAACCTAGTTGAGAGTCTAACGACGGTGTAAACAGTTTAAACAGACACCCCTTGGATTGGCTGACTCAGGTCAACATGAGCAGGTGTTGACATAATCAAACTGCCTCTGCGGTTCCACTGTAATGTTCTAAATTAAGACCTGAAAGTCCAGAGGCAAGATATGGTTCAATTTCAGCTGATACTTCTTTATCTACTGTACCGGTGCAGTTCATGATGTTGGTGGTGTCCACTTGGTCCACAGCTGGGGTTTGGACATAAAAGACACTTTGAGGCCACTCTCGGGATGACCTCTTGCGAAGATTGTGAACAGAGTTCCTGTAAATGTGCACATAGAGCTTGTGGGAAATGCATTTCCTTCAATATTCTGACAGACATTGGAAGCTGCAATGGACTCACTGGATCCCGATGAAAGGATGCTTGATTGACATGTTGGAGAGCGGCGTCCTTTGAGGAGCCACGTTCGCTGCCTCTTCCCCTACCAAGCCCACAGGACTCTTCAACAATGGCAGGAATTCATCTGCAGAATCCCAACAGTCACAATGAAGGTGCACGTACGAATTATTAAACTTGTTGACCCTGAAAACCACTAGGGGGAGCGTCAAAAGACAAAAGTCTGATATTCTGAAAACTATGGGGACTTGATGATGACTCAGACAGCATCTATCCAACAGGAACGCTCAGCAAGTCACTGCACGAACAAAATTCCACAACATTCCAGCATTTAGACACATACGAAAGGCATTTCAACATACTTTGAGGACATTTAGACACGCAAGGACTTATAGAGAAACAGTGACGACATTTGTGAGAACATTTAGTGTGAAGACACTTAGACAGTGAAGACATTTAGACAATTTAAACATATGAAGACACGTAGTGAGGACATTTAGAGCACATTGGGTCACGGAGACACAGTGAGGACATTTAGCCACACGAGGACATTACACTGAAGACATTTTGACATACTGTGAGGACATTTACACATTGATGACTTTTATACTATGAGGACTTTTAAACTCACAAGGACATTCAGAGACACAGCAAAGACATTTAAAACAAAGTGAGGACATTATGACACACATGAGAACCTTCAGAGACAAAAAGGCATTTCAGGACATTTAGGCATACTGATGACATTTAGATAGTGAGGACATACAGAGACACATGACAACATTTTAGGTCATTTATATGTACACAGTTTAGACACACTGTGAGGGCATCTAAACATCTGAGGACATTTCGAGACTGCTAATGTCACGCAATGTGTGAACGGGTGTTTTATATCCTTTTTTTGACATTTTAATTGCCTGTGGATTTGCTCAGTAGCAGCAATGAGACCATTCAGAAACACCAACCCAGCAGGACGGTCCTTTTGGCCTGGTGTCCACCTAACAACACAAGAGTCCAACTCCAACTGCTAACGTTTCCTGCCACAGCACCAATAAAAAATAAACCTGTGTACAGAACTAAACCTAAATCACAGTAACCTAATAAAGCTAATGAAGGCTGGCTTGATGAGTCACATTACCGACAGGAAATGAGCACCCGAGTAGTGACGCCAGTATTAAACCACTGAAACCTCATTCAGACCAAGTCAAACCCCATGAATCATTACCAGCGCACCTGCAGTGGTGTTTGTAGAGTCAGGGCAGGAGGTGGTCTGTCTGTGTTGCCAGCGTTTCACCTGCAGCTGCTGCAGCCAATAAAGCATCAGCTCCTGATTCACAGCCTAGAGGGGGCGGGGCAGAAAAACATGGTGCCACGTCAGACCAGGAAGTAGGATTTGGTGTCAAAGTTGTACCTTTAGGATGAAGGTGCGTTCGGGCGTCTTGATGTGGAAGGTGCCCGTCTCGGCCTTTAGTGGGTAGGTGAAGGTGGCGGCACTGAGGTCCACTCGGCCGAGCGGCATCACATCCTGTGGCATGCGGTAGTAAAACAACTGGTTCTTGTTCTCCTCATAGGTGAACCAACGCTGCTTCCAGGCACGCAGAGGCCCACCCTTCTTCTGCAGAAAGCCACAAAGTTTTGGCTCACCTGAAGAACCTGAAAGGTGGGCGGGAACCTGCTGGAAATCAGGGTCAGCAGAGGAAGGAGCCTGCTGAGTAATGAAGTGATGTGTCACAGGTGTGCTTGAAGTTAGCATCATTGCAGAACAGTGGTGATTTTTCTGGTCTTCAGGAAGGTTTTTTTCAGTTGCTGAAAAAATTTCAGCTGCAAGTTCAGTTTCTCCCTGGTAAAAAGATTCTGAAACCACAAGTGAATCCTTTTGCTGTTCCTTTGTTGACTCATGCTCTTGTTTTGGTGGGGAACTGCTGTTGTTCTGGCTTACTGTTTGGGAACCCTGGTGGTGTTCCATGAGAGGCTGGGCTTCTTCTCCAGGACGTTGCTGGGTCTTATGGATCTCTGGGGGACTGCAGTCACTCTCATAGGGCTTTGCACGACTCTGTTGAGTCTCTAAAATATTGTGGTGGGTCTCAGTGGGACTCTCGCAGATCTCATGGGTCCATGAGGGAATCTGGTGGGAACCTGTGGGATTCTGGTGAATCTCATGGGTTTCAGGTGGAATCTGGTGGGTTTCATAGGTCTGTGTTGGACTCGGCTGGGTGTCTGTAGTACTCTGTTTAGTCTCATGTATCTTTGCAGGACTCAGGAGAGTGGTTGTTGTACTCTGGTAGGTCTTTTCAGGGTTCTGATTGGTTTCATGGGTCTTTGTAAGACACAGGAGGGTGGCTGTTACACTATGGTAGGTCTCATGGGTCTCTGGTGGAATGCGGTTGACTTCCTGGCTCTCTGTGGCACTGTGGTCGGTCTCTGAAAGAGTTTGGTGGGTCTTTGCGGGACTCAAGAGGGTGGCCTGCGGACAACCGTAGGTCTCATGGGTCTTTGAGGGGATCTGGTAGATCACTGTAGGATTCTGGTGCATCTCATGGGTTTCTGGGTGAATATGGTGGGTTTCATGTGTCTCTGTGGGATTCCTGTGGGTCTCTATGCGACTTAGGTGGGCCACAGACTGGCAGACTTGGTGTTCGTGGTCAGACGATGACATCACAGCCTCTTGATTCTTGTTGAGAGTGGCAAGAAGTGACCCAGACAACACAGAGGTGGCGTTTCCTGCCACGTGGTTTCCATCCATAGAGGAGAAAAGGAGACATACATTGTTTGAGAACTGGCGCCCACGTTTGAGTGAAAAAAATGCTCCAGAAACTTAAACAGAAGACGGTTGTGAACACAACTATGCAAGAGAAGGTCAACAGGAAGCTGCACACCAGCCAGCATCATGGCAGAAAGTAACTCAAAGACAAACACGTTGTAACTAACATTACAATGAAATAAACCTAATCCGTTGAAAGCAAATACAAAGTTTACAAGAAAGCTGTGAACTCACTAGGAGGGGTGTGGCCTGAACACACCTGGTTGCCAGGGATCCTGCTTGACTGACCAAGTTGGACAGAAGTCTAAAACGAGACTTCTGCTTCACTTCCTGCTATGCACTTCCTCGTGTTCCCTTTCCTTGTATACTTCTTTGTGCACTATTTCTTGTTTACTTCTTTTTTTAGCTTACTACTTCTTTTACCAAACTTCTTGTTTACTTACTGTTGTCCACTACTACTATTTCTTTACATCCTCTTGCCAGTTTCCTCTTCTTGTTTACTTCCTGTTGTCTTCCTCTTTTTCTGTACTTCCTCTTGCTTACTTCCTGTTTTTTCTTTTCTCGGTTGTAGCGCCTAGACTTGCTGTTTCGTCTGTTCCTGATCTTAAGGTTTTAGATCCTCTGCTCAAAACACACCCTTATGATTACTCACTCAACTTCCTGTTTGGATTTTCAAAATAACAGCCTTCTTCCATGTGGCCTTTTCACAATAAAACAGTATAGCTCATTTCCTAAATTAAAGACAATGTAGAGCAAGAGCAGCAATACAAAAAGAAGTGAAGTGGTTCATAAGTGTTCAGCTTGTCCTGGCTCAATTCCCTCTCCGTGCCAACTATGTGGAGCACTACATCAGATTAGTTTTTTTCTGCTGCATATTATTTTTTTAATGATACAAATACTTTCATGTTTACAGAGCTAAAAAATGTTTTCTTTTGGCTTGTACAGGAGAGTATCCACCAGCAGGAGGCAGCAGACACAAACACACGCACTTACACAAGGCCTGAGGGTGCTCCTCCCACAGTATCCAGAAAGCTGATTGGTCGAGGATGTCAGGGAAGTGTCAAAGCGCTCAGAGGTCGTGACCTCAATGACAGGTTCAGCGCCCAAATCCCCCCGGACCCCAACCCACCCACCACCAGAATATCATCATCATCCTCATCATGGTCAGGGTGTCCATGGTGCACCATGGACAACCTGTGAGGTGTTGAAGGTCACATTATGATCACTGACTGGTGATCAAGTTTCGTTAGTATTTGTGGAGCTGTTCCCATGGTTACACGGTTTTACTCTTGTATTCTAACAGTAGTAGTAGTAGTTGTTGTTGTTTCTGGTCGGCCCTTGTTGTGTCTTGTTTGGTCAAAAAAGAAAGTGTGCAGCCATATAGAAGCCCAGACCCCCACAAAACCCCCACCCTCCCGTCCCACCCAGCCCTGCACGGCCCTCTCCCACTGCTCCCCTCCCCCTTTTCAGATGCAAACGAGGCAGACATATGGAGAGGAGGTGTCGGTGGGCTCCTAAAGATTCAGATTGTATGACAAATCACGTCCGAGGACGCTCGCCTGACCACCCCGCCGCCCGCCGCCGTCCTCCGCCCGCCCCCATCCCTCTGCCCCCCAGACAACAGCTTCATTAGGCTGAAAGAAAGTTTTTGCAGCTTTGTCGAGTCAAGACTCGCAGCTCCTCGTCTCCTTTTCACGTCTTCTTTTGTTGCAGCCAATTCAAGTTATTGCTCTCGAACCCCCCACCCCCCACCCCCCCTGCACATTACCCCACTAAGCCATAACACCTCCCACCCTCGCACACAGAGAAGTGCCTGGCTCGACCTCTTCAGTGTGTGTACAACACTGCAGTGCATTGTGGGTGTTGTGAAGTTCTAACGGATAAACTGATTGTTTTTTTTTTATCCATTATTAACTGTGTGCACATCAGGTGTGCACATGTGAAGCAGAGATCACGTCGCATCACTTAACAAAAATCAACACCTTTCGATACACTGAGCATCTTCTGAGGGAACGTTTAGGAAAAGTGACACGCGCTCGTCTTCCTTGTTTGTGGCGTCATTGTGGCTTGCGAGCGACGGCCTTGTTGTCCAGGAAGGTTTTAATGTAATGGCCGCCGTCGTCAATCAGCGGAGTGAATGCGTGGCCGCGCGGCCTCTACCTCCATCAATCTGCTGTTGCATTCTGGGAGCGGCTTCCTTTTCACTTGTCGCTGACTGTTTGCTCGCCTTATAATTTACCTCCGCTTTAGCGAGCGTTTCTGCGCTGCCAGCCGGTACCGTGGAAACGCCACGAGCGCTCGCCATCAACCGACAACTGCAACTATCCTTCAGCTTCTTACCATCTTGTTGAGTTTCTTCAACTTTTCACTCGTTTGTTCGGCCGGGTGCCCGACGTTTACGATCGCCAGCTTGTCCGCTATTCCTCCATACTCCCGATTCATCATTTCCCGCCACCGACTCCAAATCCCGCTTAGGATCTTCCTCTGCATATCCGCGTCCACTTGTATCTTGTATCTTTGTTCAATTTTCCAAACGACCGAACCAAAGCTTGTAAAAATGAAATACAGAGGAATAGGATTATGTTATCAACCCGTCTATGTGGACCAAGTCATCAAGTCCGAGTCTACCGTACTCTATACAGCACCAGTACATAACAGTGGACCCCAACTGCAGTAACAGTGTGGACCTATCAGCTAAAACTGTCTCTGGTCTCGGGACGTCAAATTAGAGCAGAACTCGCTTAAGTCGACCCCGTAAAAGTCAATAATCCGTCTAAGTCGACCAACTCATCAAGTCCTGGGACAGGTACCTGCTTAAGTCGACGTTGACATAAAACTTGACAGCCAAAGGGCTCATTTGTATGAAAAATAAGTCAGTTTATGTTGACATTTCTTGTACTCTGGAACCCATTTAAGACTACCCCGTTGATGTCGACAACCTGTCTAAGTCGTGGTCAGTTTATGTTGTACTAGGGTGGACCCCATTTATGTCGACGCCCCTCAGACTGGCTGACTAACGTTCAAATAAGTGGTTGTTGACATACACTACTGTAGAACCCTCTTATTTCGACAACCCCTCCAGGTCAACCAACTCATCAAGTCCTGATCCACCGTGTTTGTGTTGGACTAAAAAGTGCCCGTTTAAGTCATCCATATAAAGCCTGCCGTGCTTAAGTTCAATGCTTTACTTCCTAGTATTAATGCAATCGACTGATTATCTTTTAAATGGTGTTAGGTCGCTATATGTCGTCCGGAATGGCAACTTGCCCAACACAGATCGATGTAGTTGGATCATAGGACCATATAATGTATAAATCGATACATCGATGTAGTAGATTAATCGTTTTACCCCGAGCAGGGCAGTATTAACCTCGATTGTACCACATTAACAAAATGCACAATTTTTTTTTTTTTTGATCATTAGCAACTGGAAGACAAGCTTATGTTGACATGAGGCAGCCAGTCCGAGGGGCGTTGACATAAATGGGTTCCACTCTACACAAGTTTGCACTACACTATCTTAAACTAGTGTGCCCATCAAAAGTTTGGGGTCAAGGGAAAGTTCTTCTTATATATATATATATATATATATATATTTTTTTTTTTTTTTTACCTAGTAATGTAATCCTGCAAAGTAAGCAATGCCATCACGACTTTGTGTTCCAATGTTTTGTGTGTGTGTGAGTGTGGGGGGGCAGGGGTGGTCCTTGTCGAGAAGCGGTTGTGTCTCGTGTCGCAGTCTTAATCCTGTCAGAGCTGCTCTCCGCACAGACCTCTCACTCCACTGCTTTTCTTTTTTTTATCACTTGTTTTCTTTTCTGCTTTTCATTCTCTCGTGTTCACGGGGGAGGTCGGGGGGATTGGGGAGGCTGACGGTTCAGGACTTGGTGTGGATGGAGGAAGGGGAGGAGGTGCTCGTCAACATTACATTAGAAAAAGTTGCACAAAGAAAATGAACGTGTGGGAAAACTGAACCTATGATCAGGCTTCTCAACGAAGCACTCGCACACGCCGCACGCAACACACGCACACACTCATAACTCTATTTATTTATTTATTCATTGGTATTCATGTCTCTTCTGTTCTTGTTGCTTAATTTATTGGTATTAATGTTTCTTATGTTCTTATTCATTTTCTTGTGTTTTCTTTCTTTTTTGGGAGAATGAACAGAACAAGAATTTCATTGCATAGCATAACTGCCTGTTTTACTGTGCATATGACAATAAAACTCTTGAATCTTGAACTATGATGTCGCCAAAGGAGGACGGCACATCACAGCATATCATCTGTCAGTGCTATTGACATTGGTCATTACAGCACACTAGCTACATTTGCACATGTGTTGTCATGTTTGTCGTCACAGGACGCCACTTCAGTGTAAACAAATTTTGGGCACATCAGCCAATCACATGGCAGCTGTGAAGTGTTTGTGCACGGTGACAATACACTTTGCACCGTAGAAAGAAGTGTACACTTGGAGCAAGCATACAGTTTGTTATATTTCTATTGTTTTGATCAACACATGGTGAAGTGTGCTGACGTCATCAGAGAATGTGTGCGAGGATTAGGGCCGTGCACTCTTGTTGGGTGTCGTGCGCGCGTTGATTAGAATGAGAAAAACAGGACACAAAGAGTTGAATGGAACTATTCACTTTGATATATTGCACATGGACGCGCACATAGTGTAATGATTTCTTAATGACACTGCAGGCATCCACACCCGCACGCACGCGCACACGTTTTGTCTCCTTCGCAGGACTTTGTGTCACGTGATGAAGAGTTTGTGGGGGATGCACAGCGTGCACGTGGCTGGCCTGGCCGCGGGCGCCTCTGATTGGTTGGCCGAGATTGGTGGCACGCTCCTCGTGCCCGCGGGCTGGTTATGTAAATGAGCAGCTCCCGCGGCACGGGGCAGACCTGCGGTTCCATTCATCTTCGTCGTCCTGGGGGGCGAGGCGGGGGCGCCCATTGTCGTGCGCGTATAAAAGCACGGGCTGAGGCCGGTCGTGTGCCACACTCGCGAAGCAGACACTCGCGTGCCACTCCAAAGTTGTGCTGCGCACGCGTCTCCGCTCACCTGACCGACATCTTCCTCAGCGCCGACACATGGACGCGTACGTGCACGACATCGACAGCAACAGCTGCGACTTTTTCCCGCTGACCGACGACGAGGACTCCCGCGCCAGCACGCTCTCCGCTTCTCCGCCGCGCACTCAGCAGAAGAAGCGGCGGCGCGGACGTGCGCGCAGCGAGGCCACCGTGCACGTCGTGAAGAAGAACCGGCGCCTGAAGGCCAACGACCGCGAACGCAACAGGATGCACAACCTGAACGACGCCCTGGACGAGCTGCGCGGGGTTCTTCCTGCGCTTCCAGATGAGAGCAAGCTGACCAAGATCGAGACCCTCCGTCTGGCCCACAACTACATATGGGCACTGTCCGAGACCCTGCGCATAGCGGACCTCGCCCTCCACGACCACCAGAGGCCAGCTGCAGAGCCCTGGTTCTCCTGCAGGTCCTCACCTTCTTCGTCGTCCTCCCCATCATCATCATCATCATCGCCACCATCATCATCGTCGTCTTCGCCGGCGTACAGCGCGTGCAGCCCGGGAAGCCCTCACGCGCACGAGGAGGCGCTCTTCGGCCTGCGGGCCTTCGTCCCGGGAGTCTTCTGACGGACCAGCACCTGCAGCAGAACATTCAGAACCTCATGGAGCGCCACTGGACCGCAAGTGCTGGACTAAAGAGTGATGCGTGCGCGCGCTCGTCGCAGTACTCACTTGCACTTTTTTCTTTTTCTTTTTCTTTTCTGGGGGCTCCTTCCACGTGAGGTGGGTGGGAGGTGAAAGGTCAACTTTACAATTAGTTGTGTTAAAAAAGAGAAGAAAAGAGCGTGAAATCCACTTTGACAAAAGACTCATTGATTATTCATGACCTCTTGATCATTTCTATATCTTTATTTATTATCATCCAATGTTGTTGTTGGCTCATTGTGATTTGTACATAAAAAAGATTTTATTCTATTTACTCACAGTCACTTTCGTCACAATAAAGTTCTAATTTTCTAGAAAATAAATCTTCTTTGTGTCCCTCTCTCCCATACATTTATACTATAACCATCAGTTAATGCAATGTCTTTGTCAAAAGTTAGGCTATATGGTTAAGTGCGTATCCTTATGGGAGCAGTGCTGTTATTTTTAAGGATGCTCGACAATGGCTTTCTTAACGATATCATCCAGCACTGATACCAATATTGGCAGCAGCTCAAACTAATATTGTTCTGTGATATTAAATGTTCTGCTCCTCACCACATGTTGCTGGCATAGATAGATGAACAAAGATACGTTATTTGTAGTAAATAAATGGTAACTCTCTGACCAATTAAGTAAACATGAATAAATTCTCACAGCACACTAATGTGCCGCAGGACAGAGACATTTTTTAACTTCTGCAATACAAAGTTGAACATTTTTACATTTTATGGGTTCTGATTGCATTGTTGAACCTATGACAGCTATTTAATCTTTCTATTAGATGTTAGTTATTAGTTGTACTTTCAGGGTATTAAGTTTTCACTGTCTGCAGGTCGTTCTTTTCATCCATTTTCTATCGAGCTTGTCCTAGGATCAGGGGTGAGCTGGAGGGTATCCCAGCTGACTGTGTACTTCTGTACACTTGCATCCACACACTCCATATACAGCAGCATGGAATGATGGTGGGTCGGTCATATTTTAACCAATTATTCACTGTCTTCAAGGAACTACAACAGATGGTCTCATCCACACACACACACACACACACAGAGGAGGTCAGGAGGACTGCTTTTGATCCGGATCAGAGGTCCAGTTGGGCCGTGTGCTCCCTCAGGCGACATCAGACACACTTCACGATCGCACTGTGACCTTCAACCTCGGCTTTGCACACAGCCAACAAAAGACACTAAATGCAGGTGACAAGGTGCTCTGCTCTCATTGCTCACTAGTGTGGAGAAGTGCAGAGCCAGTAGGCAAACAAAGACCAAATAATGGCATCACAGAAACACCCATCAATAGACAGAAATGCAATCAATGAAGACCAACAAATGTCAGTGGATACACCTGTAAAGAGGAAGCAACTGATCAATAATGTTGATTATATGATTAGGGTTGGACATCATTTGAATTTGAATGATTCCGGTTCCGATTCCTCGTTTCAAATCCGGCTCCGAATGATTCTCGATTCCAATGCTTTTAAGAGGTAGGGTCATAAAAGTTTGCATGGTTTAAATGAGGGCGCTACCCATACGGTAGTTCTTATTGGATGAAATGTCTGAAATTCTCCATTCATTTTTTAATAATATGAACTTTTTATCAATATTACTATGAATTTCTCATAGTGCTATTTTCAACCAGTATATAAATATCAAACCATTCAAAAGTTTCTTTTTACAGGAGTACACGTTCACAAAAGATTTTTGAAAAGTAGTATACTTTGTTTTGCTTCCTCAATGTTGGGGTAGGCTAATTTTTATGACACCATTATTTTGCTATCACAAGTATACAGGATGTACCCCAAAGCGGTCTTATTTTGAAGGCCACAGGTGTGTTGTGTGGGTTGAGAAGGTCTTGACTGTTGCGAATAGAGACAGACTGTGCACATGATAGCTGTAGCTCCCGTCCTTTATTGACACCTGAAACCTTTGGTTACATTCGCATGAGACAGATGTCACTTGTTGTTTGACTTGCCTGATTCTGACTGCTTAGAGGAAGTCCGACGTAGCGCATCAAAGACTGGTCACTCTTGTTGTTTCTACACCATTTCTATGACATGAATCTGGTAGTGGCCTAAGGCACTGTGAGTGCAGCGCTGACACGCTGCAGGCGAGTATGTGGTGAAGCTAGTTGCTCGCCGGCTAGTAGCTAGTTGGTGTGGTGTGGTGAGGTGTCACTACGGCCGTAATGTAGTTCGATCGGCGTAACAATGTCAATAATAACAATAACAATTTCGCTGTAGCTTGGTTAATATGCACGTCACATATGTAAATGGAGCGTTGTTGGCGCTTTTGGGAGGTTTTTTCCAGAAAAGGTGTTTCCCATTATGTGCATTCTTAGCTACGTCTTTTTAGCTGTTTTTTTTTTATTTTTAGAAAGCACAGAAAAGAAAAACACACGTGTTCATGTCTCACATCAGGATGGTGGATGATAGGCAAACTTAAAATACAGTGCAGTTTGGCTTTACAGGTAAGTACTCTTGAGAAATTAAAGTTGATTTTGATACAGTGCACTCACATTATGTCATATACTATCGTGACATTAATGAAAAAAATTGTCACAAAATAATAACATCAATAAGAATATCAATAATATCATTTATCGGCAATAATTTGTGGGACAGTTACTGTCCAGCAAAATTTGTTATTGTGGCCTACACTCAGCCGACATGCCAGCACGTAGAGGGAGTAGGGTATCAGAGGGATTGCAAGTGTGTCGTACAGTCAAACCTGTCTTAGCGGCCACCTGTATAGAACGGCCACCTGCCTATACCAGCCACTGAAAAATCCCCCGCAGAAAATTTGCGTGTTACAGGCCCTGTGTATAGCGGTCACCTGTCTAACGCGGCCAGCGGCCACCCATTTTGTATCCCTTGGTCAATATCTGACCGCATATAGCGGACAAAATGCCTACTCAAGCAGAAGCTTCATGCACGAAAAAGTTTCGTTTTTTAATCAATGAAGCCGTCGTGTGTAGACTTTAATTACTGAGTCCTAGCTCAGTCACAATCATTCACAAGATCCACACAAACTTTCAGTTGTTCCACATAAAAAAAGCCGTCTTCTTTGGAG
The DNA here is from genome assembly GCF_027744805.1 of Dunckerocampus dactyliophorus. Taxonomy (NCBI): domain Eukaryota; kingdom Metazoa; phylum Chordata; class Actinopteri; order Syngnathiformes; family Syngnathidae; genus Dunckerocampus; species Dunckerocampus dactyliophorus. Next base: position 4,011,609 of record NC_072829.1, on the reverse strand, counting down.
CTTGTTGCAGACAGTGACACCGTTTATTTCCTATTATTTTATTTCCAATGTGCACTGGTCAATACTGTAATGCCCCTTGTTGTGGGGAAGGAGAGACTCACGTCGCCGATGCACTTTAATCGCTTTATTAACAGCGGTTTATTAACCTAGTAGTTCTTTACAACTTTTATCCGCAGTCCCACAGTGCCCTCTACTGGTCAACATGTAACAGTATACTTATATGTATCTGCAAACACGACAAGCTTCTAATCACAGACATGTTAATATGTGCGCGCACAAATTCAAAATGGCCGCCAACCTGTCTATAACGGCCACCTGCCTTTAGCGGCCACTTTTGCTGTTTCCCTCTAGTGGCCGCTATAGACAGGTTTGACTGTACTTATAGGGCAAGTGATTTGTGAAACCCACGTTCTTGCTGCTTTCCCTCCATTGGTAGCTTTTCGATTGTGAGTGCAACGTGCGGCTCGTGTGTGCTAGGTGCGCTTCATGTAAGACCGTCATACGTCTCACTCACTGGGGACGTACGTGTGTGGGCATCATGCATCGTGCAGCCCACTCACTTTGATTGCAAAATGGGCGGACTGGCTTCCTACGGCACCTACGGCTATCGTGACTGGGAGAACCAGAGTGTAAAGCGGGAAGAGCCGTCTGACGTGGCCTGGTAAGATGCATTCATGTCGGATACGCTATGTGAGCAGCCACCGTGCATTCACAGTGGTCGGGAGAACCAGAGTGTTGGCCAGGAGAAGCCACCCGCCGTGGCCGGGCAAGGCGCATTAATGTCGGGTATGCTATGTGAGCAGCCACCGTGTGTCCATGGAGGTCGCGAGAACCGGAGTGTACAGCTGGAGGAGTCGCCCGCCACGAGAGGAGCCGCTGCCATGGCCGAGCAATGTAAACAATGTACTTTTAACCTTGCAACACACGTTAGAGTCACGGATTCCTCCTCTGCCTTGCCCTTGCGACCTGGCTGAGTGCAAGGTTTTCCTGTGTGCGTGCAGAAAATAATTTGCATCCTGGTTTTCTTCCTACGAGCTTTGCGTGCTGTCTGTGGGGGCCACGTGCGTGTCTCTTGCGATTTTCCCCATTTTTGCATGTAGGAGCACGTACGTCGGGATGTAAGGCCCGCTTAAAACAAGCTTGTGTCACTTCAAGGACCAATTAGCATCCAGCTAAGCTTGTATTTGATGAGTAAGTGTTTTCCACAGGGCTGCAGTGTATTTGTGGCAGTGGTGAGTTGCGGGGGGGGGCTTGACCATCAAATTAGCGTAACTGTCCAACACGCATTTGCAAAAAGTGAGTAAAAAAGCAAGACAAATATGTTTAGAACAACAAACGAACATTCTTCTGATTACTGGCTCAAAATAACTATTAAGTCGCTAACTTGGCAACACCAATCCCTCTTGCTCCATCTTATTATTCCCTGACAGACCAGGTGCGTTGTAATGTTTTTATGAGCAAGGGTGAACAGGTAGCACCAAATCATCAAATTTGTGGCAGTCCAAATTTATCTGTCCCAGGCAATAAATAAATGAATGTATGTAAAGTCATTCCTCTCAAGGGGGAGGAGCCAACATCTGGACAGTGTCACATAATTCTCCAGTCACTGCAAAAACACAGCTTTTAAAATGCAGGGAAAAAACACGACAATTGCTTAAAATAAGCAAAAGAAAATATGTTAATAGAATGAGAAAATATGACTTGCCTTGGCTTGCGTTCACCCGCTTGTTTATCATCCAAAATACCGTCCGGTATGTTTATGCCGCCATCTTGGATCACGCCCCAAGACGAAATCTCACAATACTTGCACGTGATCGCGCAATGCATTGTGTGCCGTGGGTGTCATTTTAAGACAACAGCATTTGTTTATATAAGAGTTGTAGAGAGATACACGACGTAACAAACACACGGGCCGCACAAAAGAGAAAGGCGATGGACCGTACTGAGACAAGGGTGCAAGGGCCCTGAATTTTACGGCTTAACGAAAAGGCCGTCTTCATTTCAGAGGTATGGAAACGTGACAAGAGTGGCGCCGTCATCGGCTGCGGTGGACATACATCTACTCCGGTTACCACGTAACAGTCTATCCAACCGGCCGCGCATCAGGGGCGACACTCTGTTTCTGCCTGTCTCATTTTAAATCCATAACACTTACTTCTGGTTCCAACAACAACACATAAGTATTCAAATTCACCGTAACATGTTTGCGGCAGTCTGAGTCAAACATAGCACACGTTACTCTCCGGCGCACCTCCACGACGTCACTACCGATATATTTTTTTTACACTTTTGCAAATTGTGGTTGCAGCAGAATAATATTTTTGTGTTATTTTGTTAATTGATGGTTTCATTATTTTTCCAACAAAACTAGGTAAAAAGTGATGTTAAATGCTCATTTGTCCGTTCATTTGTCATTTGTAATTTTGTTGCATCATTTCTGCATGTAAAACTATAACTATTGTCCATAAAATGTGTTTTGTGTCTGGAATGGATTAATTGGATTTACATTCTTTTCTATGGGTAAATTTTCTGGGGTTAGAGTCCGTTTTTGTTTGAGTCAGACCTTCTGGTATGGATTAATGACGTTAACCAAGGCACCACTGTATATTGTAAAGGTCAATACCAGAACCAAAAGCAAAACATTGTAAACCAGGGGTGTCCGCACTTTTTCCAAGGGCCGCATACATACAAAAGAAAAATCGAGGTGAGGGGCCACTTATAGATTTATTACTTATAAATCTTGATACAGTATATAATGCATATATAAATATGTAATTTATTAATAATATGTTATATATAATATATATTAAGTGAAAGACATGCTATTTTGCATTATTAGTATCAAAACTTCAGCTTTTTATCTTTACATTGTGCCTTTTTGCTCTATTTTGCCCATTATTGATGTATTTTTTTGTTTCAATTTTATTTCTACAATTATTATTTTATTTCTACAATTATTATTTCTAAAATGTCTACAATTTTATTTCTCCAATGTGCCAAAAAAAATATGAGCCATGCGCTGCAAAAGGCCCCGGGCCACACTTTGCACACCTCTGGCTTAATTACATGCTAAAACCAATGCAAGGTAGGTCGAAATATGCTATGTAGTTAAATAATTTAATTCAGCTTTGTTTAGTTTGTTTAATGTTTAATTTTGTGCTTAGACTATGCCGCGGGCCAATAAAAAATTAACCATGGGTCACAAATGGCCCTCGGGACGGACTTCGGACACACCTATTGAATACTCTGCACATCGTCGGCAAATTGACAGGATATAGCAGGATAGCAGTGTGCTAATATTAGCACACTGCTATCCACACACATATTAACAGATATTCCCAATGTCCACTCACTTTCAGTTGTTTGAAAACAGTCCAAGAAAGGTATTAAAAAATGAGAACTGAGTTAAAAACACGAACTTACTTACCTGCTGTACACAGCAGCTAGCTAGCTACTAGCTATTAGGCTGGCTATGCTTTCTGACGCCGGTGCCACAAAAAAACGTGTTGTATTCAAGCGACTTGGAGTCAAGATGTGGGGGCGACTGAGTTATGATTAAGGGTCACAAAATGTGTCTTACTATTTAATTTATTGAAACTTATACGTGACCTTCAACTACTACTCCTGGCTTCTGTTTTCTTCTTCTGGTTTCACACTGCATACCTTGACTCATTACTGCCCTCACAGGCCGTGGTTAGAATTGCAGCCATCACTTTGGCATGCACTGTTTATTTAATGCTTGAAATAAGTTCACAAAGATTTTTAAAAAGCATGTTTGAACTACTTTTTTCATCAGACAGTTTTATAATCATATATGAAATATAAATTATACCTTAGATTTTTAATCCTAGTTAGATTTAGCTTTTTGTCATGATCTAATGTTCTTGTATTTGTTACTAGTGCTAACATCATCGCGATAACATCTTTCATGGCAAATGTGTTTTTACCTTAGCAATGTTTAGCTCTTTGGCATTAGCTCGCTTCAAGCTTTGTTTCTGTGTTAGTTGGCGGACAGACTTGTAAGCCTGGCAAAAAGTCACTTTATGAGCGTGATGATGAAGACGAGAGAGACAAGAGGCTGGTTAATGTTCGCCTTTTTCATTCAGCATGTTGTAAATTCCTACACATTGTTTCTGCAACCACACTTCACTCTTTTGTTTCACACCATACACCTCTCTTCCTCCTCCTCCTCCCCTGCTCACAAAGAGTGACAGTAGAATTGAACAAGATAGATCTGCATCATTGTCCTCAAGCGTGGATGCCGTCACCATTGTCGCCTGCAGTACCACAAGGGATTTTTAATGAAAGTTAAAATACAGGAAATTTACGGGAAACTATTTTGACGGGATGGCAACGGGAAAAAAGGGCAAAATACGGGAGTTTCCCGGGAAAAATGGGAGGGTTGACATGTATGATGACTGGCTGCGTGGTGGGACAGGAAGCGGTGGAGGGCGGCGAGAAGGAGAAAGCGCTCTTGTTTGTTGTGTGACGAGAGAGAGACGAAGAGGACGAAGAGGTTGGTTTCTCTTCACTTCCTCCATTCAGGTTGACTCCACTCCACCCCCCCACACCCACCCAGGCAGCGCCTTCCTGTCCGCCCTGCACAGGTTTGTCATCTTGGCCACTTGGGGAAAAAATAAACTTGAAAAAACTCTTTCTAAAATTATTTTTATTTTTTTACTAAACAGAATACACAGTTGAGGGGCGTGGCCAGAGGTACACTATGCGGGTGGAGCCTAGGATGAATGTCTTCATTGATGTGACCTCCCAGAGGGTCGCAGGTCAGCAGGTCGACAGGTAGAAGTGCACACTTGAGGACTCTTAAGGACACACTCCATCGCCTTTTCGCGCACACACATTGCCTGGGGGCGTGATGGTGCGGGAGTGGGGGGCACCGAGTGACAGGAAAGTGTCAATCAAGAGAGCAGCCATGCAATATGAACACACACACACACACACACACACACACATGCACAGCTAATGGCGAGTCATTTTGTCTACGAGTGTGTTAAACAGGAAGTGAACATTGTATAAGTTCATCCGGGTGCCTCACAGGTGGGGAGGTTGTGGGGGTGTTGCGGGGGGTGTCCTCCTCAGATAGACATCAGGAAACTGAAGCTGGGAGCTGCTGCTGCTCTGGAGTGAAACAGATGGAAGTTTGTGCCCTCTGCTCCACAAGATAACCTCTGACTCCCCCCCACCCCACCCTCCTTGTGTCACTGATTGCACCTGTATTACGCCCCCCCAACACACACACACACACACACACACACACACACCTCAGGGCAGTGTAGAGTTTCACCCTCAGCAGACTTCTGCTCCTCACTAATTGCTTCATTTATCTCAGTGGGTCACCAACAGGAAGTGGTCACATGATGAAGAGTTTTCTTTTGAAGGTTGTGCTAAACTTAAATGTGTCCAATTAAAACACTATTGCTAAGTGCACAACGACAACATGGACTCAATGCAAGGTCCAGAAAGTAGCCACGTCCACAGCAATGCTGGAGGTTTATGTTACAGGCTGTGTCTCAAATGAATACTTCCATCAGTACACTAAGTACATACTTAGTTTCTGAGGGTGTGAATTTTCACAGAAATCTTGTGCACTTCCCATAAATGACAATCACAATACTTACTCACTTGTCCTTCTCTCCTTTTTTAATGGTGCAACCACTAGTTAGTGGTTGTCCCTCTAACTATCCCATCTTTGGAAGGTTAGTCCCTCCCACGATGGTGACTATTGAGGGTGGTAAATCTCCATCACTGCACACTCACCATTTTGACTGCAACATCCGGGTACTGACAGCGCACTGCATTTTGTCATACTTATGGACTCAAAAGACTGAGTGTAAGTATGTAAGTGCATCAATGGAGACCTCCAAAATGATGAGTGTGCAGTAGTGGACACTTTACCACCCTCAATAACCGCCATAGTGGCTATGGAGCAGAAGGGAAGGGGCTAACTTGAGTGGTTGCAATTTACCATTAAAAAGGAGAGAAAAAGAGGAAGCAGGTAAATACGCACGACAATGTCAAAATTCTCACCTTCAGGAACTTAGTACGCAATGTGGGCAGTATGTTTATTGAAGTGTGCAGTGATGATCACTTACCACCCTCATTGGTGGACATCTTGGCTCCGTAGAGGAAGGGGAGAGGTTAACTCGAGTGGTTGCGATACACAATGAAAAAAGAGAGAAGAAGAAGAGCAAGCGGATAAATGTTGACTTGAGTGGATGCAATTCACAATGAAAAAGAAGAGAAGTAGAATGAGACGAAGTGGATAAATAACACAGTTGTCATTTCGGAGAAGTGCACACAACATGCCTTCAGAAACGAAGTACACTGTGTACACAGTATACTTATTGAAGTGCACAGTGATAGACACCCTCAGGAGTTGCCTTTTTTTTTGATTGATTGATTGATTGAAATGTTTATTTCGAATATTTTAATCAGGTGCAAAACAAAAACACAGTTTTCCTTTCCAAACATAATAATAATGTAAAAAATAAGAAACAATCAATTATAATTTATATTCAAAAAGGAGTGAGACGAAGTAAAACTTATTTACTCCCACCCCGTCCGTAAGCAAATATCAAATCAACTTCCTTCCATCTCCGACACACATATACACTCATGCATACGCGTATATACACACACATCCTATATATCCATGAACAATAGCACATATAATGTACAATACAAGCACAGTGCACACAAATACAAAAATAAATAAATATAATAACCAAAAATAAATAACACATTTGAGTGATTGGCCACATCCCCTGGTGATAGGCCACATCCCCTTCATCCTCCTCCTTTTAAGAATAATATTTTTATAAATCATTTTAAACTGCCTCATATTTGTACATTGCTTCAGTTCCACACTAAATCCCTCCAGAAGTCTCACCCCGCATACTGATAAACAAAAACGTTTCCCGGTGGTACAACATTTTGGTTCCTTCAAGTTACATTTTTTTTCCCATTTTTTTCACTCTTCCAGATTTTTGAACAATTGCTGGATATTTCATGGTAATAGTTTATTTTTTGCTTAAAACATTATTTGCACTGTTTGGTATTGTACACTGTCAGTAAGCTTGAGTAGCTTCGACTGCAGAAATAATGGCTTTGTGTGTTCCTGATAACCAACTTTGTGGATAATTCGTATTGCTCTCTTCTGAAGGATAGTTAATGAATACAATGATGTTTTGTAGTTGTTGCCCCACGACACTGCCAAGAAACTACATATGCAGTGTACACAGTACACTTATTAAAGTGCTCAGTCATGGACACCCTCATTGGTCGCCATCTTGGCTACATAGCGGAAGGGAATGGGGCTAGCTGCAGTGGTTGCAATTCACGCTTAAAAAGGAGAGAAGAAGAAGAAGATGAAGTTAATAAATATTGCAGTCGTCATTTCCAGTAAGTGTGCATGACACTGCCAAACTTCACAATCTCGAAAACAAAGTACACAGTGTACATAGTATACCTGTTAACGTGCGCAGTGATGGATACCCTCATTAGTCGCCATCTTGGTTAAGTAGCGGAAGGGAAGAGGCTAACTCCAGTGGTTGTAAATCACAATGAAAAAGGAAAGAAGTAGAAGAAGAGGAAGTGCATAAATATTGCGATCGTCATTTCCGGTAAGTGTGCATGACTTTGTCAAAATTTACCTACTCAGAAACTAAGTAAACGGTGTACACAGTGTACTTATTGAAGTGTACTGATTTGAGACACAGGCTGTGTTTCAATTTGAGCACTTGTGTACACTTCAATAAGTATATTGGGCCTCATTCATGAAAAGTTCTTGTGCACAAATGTGATCGTAAAGCTTTCTTACGAAGATTTTTGGCATTCACAAAACGTGTTCTTAACTCACAGTTCTTAGATCTAAGAACAAATTCCACGAACGCTCAGGAGGACTCTTATGCACAAATACAGCTTGCACTTTCAATGCGCAATCGCCCTCATGATGGATTTTGCAACCTGATCCCAAAAAATGTAGTGCAAATAAAATCCCAACAATTATTTATCATCAAAACAACTAAAATATACTCCATCGATAAATATACTTTCAAATCCCAATTCATTAAAAAAAATGGAATTTCACAATTACAGTATGTAAATATTTTGTGCCAATTAAGTCCTATTTAAATTGAATAATCCGCCGACCCCACAAGAACAAATGTACAACCAAAAGCACACACGTACACGCTCCTGCGTGGAGCGCACCATCGGTATACTCAAGGGACGCTGGATGTGTTTGGACACTGCAGGTGGAAGGCTGCTGTACAAACCAGAAAAGGTAGGTTTTGTAGTATTTAATATTAGGTTTTAGTTTATTTATGCTTTGGAATGGCAAAAAAATAAGAGGCAAACATTCTGATTCTTTGTGAAGGCTCTCATTAATCCAGGAATTCTCCATTGCAAATAATTGATTCTCTCTGTTGTTGCAGGTGTGCAGGATCATAATGGCCTGCTGCGTCTTGCATAACATCGCAATGAAACGTGGTGGCCTATTGCGCACGTAGCACCCCCAGATAACGACATGCGCCCCCAGCCACGTCTTGAGCCAGAGCACGGGGCTGCTGTATTAATTAGGCAGCGTCTAATCAAATGTAACCACAGAAAAAATAAATTGTCACACACAAACTATGTATTTTGACTTTATTTTTCCATCATGAAATATTTGTGTAAATATTTTGTAGAGTTTCCGAAATGGTTTGGAGTGTAGTGGCAATTTGAGAAAGTGTTTGTGCTATTTGTTGTTGATTGTCCAGTACATCATCAGAGATGATTCTGGGGAGACGGGAGGAAGCAGACACTTGTGTCGGAGTCCTGGCTCGTGTCGGGGTTCGGGCCTGAGTCGGGATTTGTTCTTCTGTTATCGCCTGTGTTTTCTGTCCTACTAGGTCCTCTGAAATCAAATGAAAGAGATACAGGGGTTAAGATAGAAATAAATAAAACCGAATTAAAAGTCTAAATTTGAAGGGTGGAATTATAAGAGAAACACAAAGGCCCCAAAGTTTGGTAACAAAGACAGGACAGCATAAATTTGAAAGGCATTTACAATGTTAAAATAGCAAAATGTGACTCACCAGCTTCGGAAACAGATATGAAAAATGAAAAGTCCACATCCGTATCCAGGGCCTGGGTGTTTGGAACCCCACTGACGGATGTCTCCCCGATGACCGCGATGATTCTCTCATCCACCTGTGAGGGGCCTGCACTGATTGATGGCCCACCTCCCGTTTCCTCCAGATCCCTCCGGTGCAGTGCAATCTTTTTTTTTTTACTCTGATTTTAAGTCAAACCACTTCTTTTTTAACCTCTGCGGTGGTGCGTTTCTCCGTGGAAACGGCATTTATGTTTCCTGCAATGGTGCTCCATGCCGACTCTTTTTGGATCTTGGCCTCCAGCTGCCTGTTGTGCAAGGCGCATTTTTGACCTTATATAGGAAATAATAGGCGGTGACCTATGCAAATTAGGCCTCACGTGCACGTACATCCTAGTTGGGATTAATCAACCTAAGAACACCGGTGCGAACAATTATCCCTACTTAAGAACGTGTCGTGAATGTGGCGCAGTTTCCAACCCGCGCCTTCTTAAGTACAGTTCTTAAGAAGACTTTTAAGAAGATGTTCGTGAATGAGGCCCAATGTGCACACTGCATACTTAATTTCTCAGAGCGTGAATTTTGACAGTGTAGTGCTGTCCCAAATCCAATACTGTCATTGTGCACTTACCGGAAATGACGATTGCAATATTTATCCGCTTCCTCTTCTTCTTCTCTCCTTTTTAATAGTGACTTGCAACCACTCAAGTTAGCTACTCCGCTTCTGCTGTGTAGCCAAGATGGCTTTCCTCACAAAGCTGTCATCACGTCTGACAAAACACTAAGCAACACATAAGTTAGTCTCTACTCCGCTTCCACTACGTGGCCAAGATGGCAACTATTGACGGTGGTGGTGCCCATCACTGCATACTCACTATTTTGACCATGTTGAGGGATTGTGTGGCTCCGGAGGCAGAGTGGGTCCTGTAACCGAAGGGTTCCCAGTTGGAATCCCGCTTATTCCATCCTAGTCACAGCTGTTGTATCCTTGGTCAAGACACGTCGCCCACACATGATTTGCAACGCTGATCAAAAATGCTGACCTACAACCCAGATCCGGTGGCCGGGCGCCACCCGATAGCTGCACACAGTGACAATTTTGCTGACTTGACAAATAAACACTCTTTCTGGAGCGCAGAATCCAGGTACTGATCCGGTGCGCTGCATTTTGCAGAACGTCTCAGCGGGAACGCACTCATGCACTCAAAATGCTAAGTGTACAGTAGGTACGGAAGTGCGCAAATTGAGACACAGCTCGGTCTTTTCACACATTACCCATGAGCCTTCGCTCGTGTTTGAGGCATCCTCGTGTGCATTTATTGACATCCTGTGTTCATGACAAAGTGTTCAGTGTGTACACAAACACACGCATGTCTTTATTGGACGCAAAACGTGTAAACTTTCATCTTTAGGGGGCAGTGGGGGGGCTGGGGTTGCCTTGTCCTCAACAATTAGCATGAAATTCTTAACGTGCAGCGCCAAAGTCATCCAGAGGGCGAGGGGGCTCCTGGCTGTGACCGCCCCCCCACCATGTCGTATCCTGAGTGAACTCTGACCTCCCAAAAGACTGAAGCAATTTCCACAGCAATAAACCGTCCTTGTTTCCACGACGACGAGGACACTAAAACATACTTTAATTACGACAACACAGCCTCGTGGGCTCAGGGGGTACGGGGACCCCGGTCCCGGTTCCTGGCCTGGTCTAAGGCCCCCGGGGGCCTGGTCCCGGTCCAGACTGAATAATGAGTCGCTTGTTGGAGGCGATGACGAAGTGTTGAGAGGAAGTTGAAAAGGTTGAAATGCAGCGTGAAGAAAAGTATAAATCAGACTGGGGGGGGCACAATGGCGGCGAGGAGGGCGAGGAGCAGGGGAGCGCCATCATGTAAAATAGTTAAAAGCTTATTAGAGGCGCTGAAAGGCCGAGTGCTTTGGACTTTGTTTGGGGACACCCTGAGCTCCTCCTTTCAAGTGATTGTGAAGGAGGCCATTGAGGGGGGGCTCTTAAAGCTCCTTTAGAAGGAGGCCAACTCCCCACAGGCGCATGCCCTTTAGCTCCATTACTGATTCACCCTCACGCCGCCTTCTGCCGCCATTGTTCTACACTGGCAGGCCGCACCTGACCCACAATGAGCCAGGACCGGGACCGGAGCCCTGACCGGGTCCAGGCCTGACCCCTGTGCTAGGATTGAGCAATAAAAGATGTGCAGTGATCGACCCCAAGGTGTGTGTGCATGTGTGTGTGTGTGTGTGTGTGTGTGTGGGTAGGCGGGCAGTTGTATGGGGGTCTGGGGGGGGGGGCTGTCAGGTGGGGGGGGCTGTTAAACATGGATGGTCTGAATGAGGCGGGTCTCTGGATAGAAAAGGTGGAGGCCTGATCCCTTCTCTCTTTTCTTTCTCTTTCTTTAGGACCCCCCACCCCCACCCCCTCCCTCCCATTCAGATAAAGGGGAGAACAAAATTCCAAGTGGGCCTATTGGTGCCGTACTTAGATTAATTAGAGGCTCCTTTAGAGGCCATTCAGCCCCCCTCTCAAACGGGGGTCCCTCTCTAAAGTTCTCACAACCATTTGCATTTGTTTGTGTGGCAAGGAAGGGGGGGGGGCAGCCAAAATATTCTTTTAATGGCTTTTTCACTACGTTACGCTACGTTTTCTTTCTCCTTTCAACACGCTAACTGCTCTCCACAGCGCAGCAGCACCCGCCAGGAGAGGAAGGAAAAAGTTTACAACGTACGTTTGGTGTGTGCGTGATGAAATGTTCTCATCATTCTGGAACATTCTGTTGGTCTAAAGGCACCTCTTGGTGTTCATTTGCATTTTTGTTCAATGAAGTTCAACAAAGAACAATCACTTATATGAAAGTTCAGTCATAAGAAATTTAGAATTTTCCCCCGTGACCCCGCACACAACAAACTGGATGAACACACGCATGTAATTTACACATATACACACACACACACACACACACACACACACACACACACACACACACACACACACACACACACAGGTGCAGCATGAACAACAACAACATAAGGCCATCAAGCTGCTCTCGGGTCAGTTTGCCTTCTGATACAACTGTGCAGCACCTGCTAATACCTGTGTGTGTGCGTGTGTGTGCGTGCACGTGCGTGCGTGTGTGCGTATGTGCCTCTTGTCAGAACTGCGCCACCAGCGGGTAAGCAGTCACACACACACACAAACACACACAGGTAGAAAAACAAAGTATTGTCCAATCTGGAATTTAAAAACTAGAATGTGTCCACATGAAAGTATTATACTACAGTACTATGGGACTGTTACAGCAGTAATACACCATTATAGGTCTCTTACTACAGTACTATAGGTCTCCTACAGTACAACAGGGCTGATACTGCAGTATTACAGTACTATAGGTCTGTTACTGCAATACTACAGTAAGTACTATAGCTCTCCTACTACAGTACTACAGTACTATAGGTCTCCGGCTATAGCAGTAAAGTAATATAGGTCTCTTACTGCAGTATTACATTACCATAGGTCTCCTACTGCAGTACTGCAGTACTATAGGTCTCCGGCAATAGCAGTAATATAGGTCTCTTACTGCAGTATTACATTACCATAGGTCTCCTACTGCAGTACTAAATGTCTCCTACTCCATCAGTAAAGCACAATAGGTCTGCTACTGCATTATTACAGTACTATAGGTCTCCTACTGCAGTACTAAATGTCTCCTACTCCATCAGTAAAGCACAATAGGTCTGCTACTGCATTATTACAGTACTATAGGTCTCCTACTGCAGTACTAAATGTCTCCTACTCCATCAGTAAAGCACAATAGGTCTGCTACTGCATTATTACAGTACTATAGGTCTCCTACTGCAGTACTAAATGTCTCCTACTCCATCAGTAAAGCACAATAGGTCTGCTACTGCATTATTACAGTACTATAGGTCTCCTACTGCAGTACTACATGTCTCCTACTCCATCAGTAAAGCACAATAGGTCTGCTACTGCATTATTACAGTACTATAGGTCTCCTACTGCAGTACTAAATGTCTCCTACTCCATCAGTAAAGCACAATAGGTCTGCTACTGCATTATTACAGTACTATAGGTCTCCTACTGCAGTACTAAATGTCTCCTACTCCATCAGTAAAGCACAATAGGTCTGCTACTGCATTATTACAGTACTATAGGTCTCCTACTGCAGTACTAAATGTCTCCTACTCCATCAGTAAAGCACAATAGGTCTGCTACTGCATTATTACAGTACTATAGGTCTCCTACTGCAGTACTACATGTCTCCTACTCCATCAGTAAAGCACAATAGGTCTGCTACTGCATTATTACAGTACTATAGGTTTTCTTACTGCAGTATGTACTATTGTACTATAGGCGTACTTCTGCAGTACTAAAGGTCTCCTACTGCAACAGTAAAGTACTATAGGTCTCTTACCGCAGTAATACAGTACAATAGGTTTCCTACTGCAGTACTATAGGTCTCCTACTGCAGCAGTAATGAAGACATCTACTGCAGTACTACAGTAGAATAGTTTGCTACAGTACTATGGGTCTCTTACAGTAATACAACAAATAGGTTTCCTGTTGTAGTACTACGGTACTATAGGTGTCCTAATGCCGCACTACAGTTCTGTAGGTGTCCGACTACATCGGAGGTCTCTTACTGCAGTACTACAGTTCTATAGGACTCTGACTGCAGTACGTACAACAGTACTATAGATCTTCTACTGCAGTACTATAGGTGTCCAACGGCACTACTACGGTATTATAGGTCTCTGACTGCATTAGTACTGTAGGTCTCTTACTGCAGTACTACAGTACAATAGGTATCTTACTACAGTAAGTACTACAGTACTATAGGTCTCCTACTGCAGTACTAAACATCTCCTAATGCAACAGTAAAGTATTATCGGCGTCTCACTGCAGTACCACAGTACTATAGGTCTCCTACTGCAGTACTATTGACCTCCCACTGGAACAGTAAAGTACTATAAGTCTCTTACTGCAGTACTACATTATTATAGGAATTTTACTGCAGTACATACTGCAGTACTAAAGGTCTCCTACTGCAACAGCAAAGTACTACAGGTCTTTAATTGGAGTACTACAGTACTATAACTTTCCTAGTGCAGTTCTGGAATACTAAAGGTCTCCTACTGCAGCAGTAACGAAGCAGTACTGCAGTGCTACAGTATAATGGTTTGCCAGAGTACTATAGGTCTCTTATTGCAACACTAAAATGACTACTATTGACACTAAAACAAACATTGTCCTTTCAAGTGCCAAAAAAACAAAAATAGAATGTGTCAACATGAAAATACTATACTACAGAACTCTACTGCTGTACTACAGCACCATAGGTCTCCTACTGCAACAGTACAGTACCTTAGATATCCTACTGCAGTAGCTACAGCAATAGGCCTCCTGTTACAGCACTTAAGTAGGTCTCCTACTGCAGTACTACTACCAAAAATATCCGTAATAAAAATTGTAACCACTAAGTAAGTGTAAGAGTCTTTTAGAAGAAAAAGTAAGAAGAATACAAGTTGAAATACAAAGTCATGTGATTGGATGACAACGCAATGAAGTCTTTGATGTTTGAGGACACAACGACACAAGTCACACACTTACGCACACACACACACACTCACACTCTCTTCTCCTTGTGTGTCGCAACCTGGAGGTCAGGGTGACGGGGGGGCTCAGAGAATAGGAACAGTGTATTAGTGAGACCACCCCCCCAAAGGCCCCCCGAGAGCTGCCTGTCATGTTGGCTTGAAGACACTTCCTCCTGAGTGTGTCCTGCAGAGGTCAGAGGTGACAGTTCAGGTACCTGAGGGGGCATGGCTTGAGCCCTTTAGCAACTGACTGGGTCGGTTCTGGAGCATCTCGAGAGCCACAAGATGATTTTAAATATATTAAAATACTGTATTAATATTTTTTTTGCAATTTGTGTTGAATTTTTGGGGCCTAAACGGGTAACGTTTTGGACATGACAACATTTTATTTTCTAACTCGGTTCGTTTGCAAATGAACTCTAGTTCAGTTCACCTAAGTTCAAATGTGAACGCTACACAGACTAAAAACAGGTACTAGAGTTAAAATGACAGAAATGACAAATATGTAAGAGAAAATGTTTTGGAAGTGTGGCTGCTCTTTCCGTCTGTGTGTGTGTGTGCGTGTGTGTGAGAAAGAGAGAGACAACGGTGCTCTTTCAACAAAAATTGAGGAAATTTTTCCCAGAGGAAACAACAGACAGTTTAACAATGTATCCTTTTTGGAGTGAATACAAGCAATTGCAATGCCAGCACTGGAGAAAGCAGTCAGCCACCCAGCCAAAGTCCAGTGAGGTCCGAGTGGTCTCTAAAGTGAATCTGAGTTCCTCTTCCTCAGATGCCTTCTGTGGAGGCAATCTCAATGATCGGAAAACTTCCCGTTAAATGTTTGTTGATGTAATGATCTGATCTGGTTTCAACCAGTCTTGGCTAGATGGCTGAGCGTCACAGGCAGGAGACAAGAAGGTGACTCATAATGAAACTCTGTGTGTGTGCATGTGCGTGTGTGTGTGTGAGTGCGAGATAACTAAGAAAACATTGTGTGCTTTTTCCTTTCTCTGTGGAGAACAAGCGTGAATATGTTGCAATACTTATCAAAAAATAATCTATTCATAACAGTTTCTCACCTTCTATCGTGAAGTGCTGTCACTCACAACTTTCTTTGGCCCCATGGCGGGTTATTTAGCAGTCGCTCAAGGACACATGGACAGTGAACTTCAACCTTATCGAGCTGGAGGAGTTTACGTGTCCCAATGATCCTAGTAGCTAAATTGTTGGGAGCAAATCTGCGCGTGAAAGGCGACAAGCGATAACAACATATAACACAATGACGAACGCTGTCAGTCAGTGATAAGATCCTGCTTTTTTTCCTTTTCAAATGAGAAAGGGCTGCTCTGAAATACATACTGCAAAGCTAAAGTAGCAAGTGTGGCTTAACCATGCATGTAGTACTAATGTGCTTTTATTTTGACGGCCGGACTTAACGGATACAGGTTTGTATGCCGAGTTTGTCCGAGTGTTGGCGAAGGGACCGATGATGGTTGTTTTTTTTTCGTTTTTTTTCATTTAATTTTTTTTATGTAGACAAGAGTAAACATAGACCAAATATGGCATCAATTTCAAGTACATTTCCAGGATGAAATAGTACCACAACAGGCTGCTGCAATACAGAAAGGAAATGCAGGTATACTTAATTAACAAAATAAATGGTAAACAAGAAAAGAAATGGAAAATTCAATTAAGAACCAGGGGTTTCCCACAAGATTCAGATCATTAATTGAATGAGATAATTCTACGGCTTGTTTTGTCTGAGGTTGAACATACAGAAAGCTACATTGTGAAACACACGGTGCTGTCCTTTCTGACCCAGTCATACACAAAATACCACAGAATGGAAGGTGGACTAAATCAAGTTCTCAGGTTTTGGACAGATGTGATACTACTGTGTGCACTTCTGATGGCGCGCACAGGGGTCCAAGAACTGCGCAGGTCATTCATGTGTATGCTCAGACACTTGAAAAATGAGGGGGAACATTGTGTACAGTATATACATATTCATTATATACACACACACACATACACAGTATACTATAATCCTATATAATCATTCAGATGTGATTGAAGGTCAATAGCAGCCTGTCTTCCCTCCAGGGTTCAGAGGTCACCCCAACCCCAACTGGCAGCGGTCACGCTTCTTTGACCTCTGACCTCTTTGAGGATCGTCTTTCTCAGCATCGCTCTCGTCTCTTTTTATGGGCGACCACACTTGAATGTTTTTAAACATTTGAACATGTACGTTATATACACAGTAGTCATCAACCACACACACACACACACGCACACACACACAGACAGCGACATTGATGCAAAAAAAGACACTTGTTGCCCCCCAGGAATGTTTTGAACGCTTCATCACTTGGTGTCCTTTCAATGAGTACTATGTGTGTGTGTGTACTTCTACACGGAGCCCGTTTATGCCGACGGCCCTCAGATTGGCTGATTGGTTGTTGACATAATTTATACATTTACTCAAATATTTCATCATTTTGATTTATATTGATACATATACTGTAATATGATAATATCATATTGTATTATAATATCATACCATAATACATCGGGGCAGAAGTACTGTATAAATAAGGAAGAAAGCCAGTGTGGGGGTGACATCTGCCTCACCTGGACATCATGCAGTCTAACACAAGTGAAGTCATAGTGTAGTACTACAGTACTATAGGTCTCCTACCACAGTACTATAGGTCTCCTGCAATACTACGGTACTATAAGTCTCCTACTGCAGTACCACAGCACGATAGGTCTCTTATTGCAGTACTACAATATTTCATGTCTCCTTTTGCAGTACTACAGTACTATAGGTCTACTACTGCAATACTATTACAGTATTGTATAATATTACTAGTATAGTATTGCTAGTATAGTAGTATAGTGTAGTATAGTATTACTATTGCACTGTGGGTCTCCTACTGTAGTTGGACAGGCCACTTCAGTACTAAAGCTGTCTTATTGCAGTACTACAGTATTATAGGTCATTTACTACTGAACTCTTGGTCTCCTACTGCAATACTAGAGCATTACTGGTCTCCTACTGCAATACTAGAGCATTACTGGGCTCCTACTGCAGGACTGTAGGTCTCTTGCTGGAGTACTATAGTACTATAGGTCTCCTACTGCAATACTACAGTACTATAGGTCACTATTGTACTGTAATGCTCCTACTGCAGTACTACAGGTCACTGCGGTACTACAGTACTATTGGTCTCTTATTGCAGTTGTACAGTACAATAGGTTTCCTACTGCAATACTATGGGTACTATGGTACTCTTCCTGTAATACTATGGTACTACAGGTCTGTCACTGCAGTGCGACAGTACTAAAGTCTTTTACTACAGCTGTACAGTAGTCTAGCTCTCTTACTGCAATACCTCAGTAGTACAGGTAAGGAAGTAGCAGAGAAAGTACTTGAGGTGTCCTGTGGCATTCCAGCTGCTCTCTCTAATTGGCTGTGTGAAAATAAAAAGGGGCGTGGCCTTCAGCACAGATATGTAACTCAATCTGCTCAAGCTGCTCGTTAGAGGCGGAGCTTGGCGGTGCCACCTTCCGAGGCGCTCCATTGTGTGCACCAGATTATGTGCAGGGAACCCCCCCATCCCCCTTAATGGCGTTCAAACAAGGACAAGTGGAGGGGGGTGACACGGCGGCGAGCTGGTCAGGTTGCCGTGGTCACCTGGACAAGCCGACGCCCAGCAGGACTCACGCTTTCATCCTTTGTGGCGGGCGCAGGAAGAGGCGGGGTCAGTTTTATTTGGCTATGCAGCTGGAGGAAGCCCACCCCCCCAGGATTACACCATGTCCTGAACAGGCCACGCCCCTTGCTGATTATTACCTCACCTCGCCTGACCTTTGACATATACAGTCTCCTCGTTTCCTTCACTTGCTTCCTCGCCTTCACCAAAGTTGTGATGTCATTGTCGTTAAACCCGCCCCCCCCACCCCCTCAGCGAGGAGTTAACGAGCAGCCCCTTCCCCATGTGGAAGTGTGATATCAGCAGGATGCCCCCCCCCCACCCCTCACAGAGACACACACTTTTTTTTATTGGATCAGTGAAGCTGCTTCCTTTGTGCCTTTGAGCCGCGCGGGTGTGCACGCTTGGCCACGCCCCATGGGCCGCTGCCTTCAGGGTCCATGGGACAAAAGATGATGGGCGAGCAAGGTAAACATTTAGCAAGGAAAAGGCGGAGCTTGAATGGAGGGGCAGAGCGGCTAAACAGAGATAGATTACGATCAATAATCAAAGTTTCATTTTATTGAAACATCCCTTCCCCCCCTCACACACACACACACACACACACACACACACACACACACACACACACACTCATTTATATGTGGTTAATTTCAAACCAGTGAGTCACTTCACTCGTCTTGTGTCCTAATCCCCCCTCAATAGACACTCCCCCCTTGCCCTCACACTTCTTTTGGGGATCAGCTCGGATTTGTGCTGACACGACGACTCCCCACACACACACACACACACGCGCACACACACGCGAGTCGTGTGAGCAAACTACAGCTTTACTCAACAAGTCACCTCTCAGGGACGCCAACGACCGCCCAGGAAAAGAATGCAAAGGGCTACATCTACAGTATGTGTCTATAGATCTATGTATAGATCTATGTGTCTGATCAGGCCTGACATGATGGCCGCGGCATGTGTTCCGAGGGTGAAGATGGTCCTGGCATCCTTGCGTCCTCACGTCCTGACATCCTGGTGTCCCTAGTGTAGGAGGATCTATCCAACAGATAAAAAAGGCTTTGTGAGGTGGACAATGGCGTCTGTAGGACAATCACTGGTGTCAATGGACAAAAAGACGGAAAGACAAAAAGGCTAAAAGAAGCTCTCAAGTGTGAGGGACTCGTCGGCCATCGGACGCCATCAATCACCTCGTCCATCCCGCTCCAGTGGAGCTGATTAGCATAGCGCTCAGGAGCGCCGCAGGGATTCTGGGAAACGTTGAACACCTGAGCCCAAACACAAGCAGTCACATGACCGCTGCTACTGATAGCAAGCCTTCTCGTTCTTTCTCTTTCATTTTCTCTTTTTTCCTCTTTGTTTTTTCTTGTTCTTCTACTCTTTCTTGTACATTTTTCTTCTGCTTTCTCTTCTTCTTGTTCTGCCTTTTCTTCTCCTTCATTTTCTTGTTCCTGTTGCTCCTGTTGTGATCTTGTTCTCTCTTCTTTTTGTTCTTTTTCTGGTTCTTGTGCTTTTTCTTCTCTTTTCTTGTTATTCATGTTCTTGTTTCTGTTCTTGTTCTTTTTCTTGTTCCTGGTGTTTGTGTTTTTTTCTTCTTTTTCTTGTTCTACTTTTTCTTCTTTTTCTTGTTTTCCTTCTGGGTCTACTTTTTCATAATCTTTTCTTGCTTGTGTTCTTGTTCTTTTTCTTTCTTTTTTTGTTCTTTTTCTATCTTTTTTGTTCCCTTTCTTGTTCTACTTTTTCTTCTCCTTGTTCTTCACTTTCTTGTTTCTGTTTTTGTTTTGTTCTTATTCCCATTGTTTGTGTTCTTGTTCCTGTTCTTGTTATACTTTTTCTTCTAGTTTTTCATTTTATTGGTTGTTCTTCTTTTCCTTCTTCTTTTTCTTCTCTCTCTCGTTCTTCTTGTTGTACTTTTTCTTCTTTTTCTTTTCTTGTTCCTGTTGTTCTTGTTCTTCTTCATTTCCATGTTCTTGTTCATTTTCTTGCTCCTGTTCTTTGTGGTCTTGTTCTTCTTTTACTTACGTTCCTGTTATTTTTCTTCTTCTTCCATCTTCTTCTTGTCGTACTTTTGTGCGCTTCGCTTTCGTCGCTACCTTTTACACATGCGGTCCTATTTTACTGCACTTGTTTGTCAAATAAGCGTGTTGTAATGAGTTGATGTGTCCAGGCTGGCGCAGGAAGATTAGGAAAAGCAGGAAGAGGATGAAGAACAGGAAGGAGAAGAAGAGAAAGAAGAGCAGAAAAGCAAGAAGAGCAGGAGGAGCATGACGAACAGGAACGTGAAAGGTCATGCCAAGTTCACAGACAGGTGAAGGATCTCAAACACTGATCAATATTCAATACATTCAATAATAATAGTTTTTAGGTTTTTTTTACAGGACCGGTTTTATCATTCAATCATTATGCTAACAGGTGAGCGCATGATAACTTAAGCCCCTCCCTCTGGCAAAGTTGTGGAAACAAACGTCTCGTGTGTCCGTGATTATTCCTCCCTCCATGTCGGCCCATCTGTCCACACTTCGGCAGCTCTGAGCCTCTTTCACGGTGCTGACGGGACCCCGCGGCCCCCAAACACTGAGCTGGTGGGGGGCCCCGTCCCCCCCACCACCACCATTGGCCCCCAATTGTGTCTGTGCACACCAAAGCACTCTTCTATAGCTTTTTGATTGGCTTTCAATCCCCATGACACGGACACGGTTCTGCATGGGAGCTGTGTATGTGTGTATGTGAGTGTGTGGCTTAGGAGGAGAGGAGATTTAGTAGGGGGGGTAATGTGTGTGTGGGGGGGGCACGGAGATGATTTTTCAGGGGGAAGTAAAACGGGGACAGATGGGGCTGATTGTTGCTCTGTACGCAAATTAAAGAGCGAGACATCTGCAGAGAGATGGACGAGCGAGGCACACACACACACACACACACACACACACGCACGCACGCACACAGTGTTCAAGCACGATATTAACAAGTGTGTGTGTGACATATTTTAACAGACATGCAGCCAAGTCAGCATTACAAAGCATCGTGTGTGTGTGTGTGTGTTCATGCGTGCATGCGTGCGTGTGCGTGTTTGATGAAATGTGAATGAAGTCAAAAAGTTGAAGTAGAACAAAAAAAAAGAAGAACAATTCACAGCTTCGGTAGAGGTCAAAGTTCAATGTATAGAAGAGCACAATGCAGGATTTAATGTCAGCTCCCCCCCCAATACACACACACACACACACACACACACACACATCGAGAGACCTCGTGTGAGAAAGCAAGGTCACCACTAAACTAGTGTTTGTGTGTGTGTGTGTGTGTGAGTGACCTGATGTTTCTGTCTTTGTTCACATAAAAATTCTATTATCTATTCTAAAAATTCTACAGTCAATTAGATGAAGGGAAATAAGTATTTGATCCCCAAAGCATAACATGGCTTAATACTTGGCAAAAGTATTTAAGACTGCCTCGTTTGCCTTCCTTCTTTCCAGTACTGCTTCACGTGTGTGAGTGTATAGTTATTTATTCATTTTGACATAATGTACACAACACTTTGGGCCTGAAATCACCCAAAAGATGGAAATCAGTCGGAAAAATGTTGATTATTTTTGTGTAAATATGTCTAACACGTGTAATTAACCCTTTTTATAGCTTAAAATGCAAATATAAAATGTATAATTTAAAATCTCATGTACAGATTTAGCAAAGTTAACAATTAAATGTGGTCAAATAGTTATTATAATAATCATTCTTTCCCTTCAGAGCTCGGAGTTTACAGTTACTGTTTTGGCACGACAGTGTTTTTGGCCATGACCGCATGTTTTTGTGTTAACTAACACTTGTACTCCTAAACCACTACACACAAAAGGGTAAAAATTAGTCAAAACATGCACCCCTACTGTGTTACTTTTCTGACAAATACACCACAGGGTGGCGCTGCTATTAAATACCGCAGTTTGACCCCGTACAGTACATACTGTCTTCACACAACAAATAATGTGTCCTATTACAAAAAAATATATTTTTCGCCACTTCAAGAAAGCTAAATATAACATCATTAAAGTGTCAGGCCTGTGTGGAAATGTCAAAGACGGCAGTGTTTGCTTACCCTGGCCCCTCTCCCCCTGCACCCCAACAACTGCAAAAGCTGTGATTGAGTGATGATGGCTCGGCATGGAGACAAAATGATGGTGAACACTGATCATCTGGTTTTACCCGACCGATTTACACCAATTGAAGACTTGTATGCACATTGAAGTCTGCACTTTCGACGCCTGGTGAAACGGTGGCGCCGACTATCGTGCATAGACTGCAGTTACGATGGTGTAGACTCCAGAGAGTTAATGTTTATTTTATGTTAGTGTTATTATTGCCTCCCCTGACCACACGTCACTGCTGTGCTCCCAACTCCCTTGACATCATTAACCGGCTCCTTACCCCATCAGGTGAAATCTTGCATGGAGCGCCAGAGCCAGAGCACTTGACTGTTATCTTGTGTCTTTTACATTTAGCACTCTCTTTCTCACCAGGCTTTTTGCTGATGCTCTTGTAGTCCGTTCCATTCTTTTGACAGCTCTTGGGTCTTGCCCATGGTGGTGGAGATGTTTCAGACCGCTTGTGTGACAGGTGTCTTTCGTCCAAGTAACGAATTGAGATTCTTAAAGGGACAGGACTCAATTGTGGGTTTCATGGACACATAACCGGTCTGTCGGGGTCAGAACGCTTGCTGGTTAGTAGGGGATCAAATAGTTATTTCCCTCAATTACATATAGATTCATTTGCAACCTTTATTTAATGTTATTTTTATGTTTGTTTTTATACATTCTGTCTCATTAGGTGACAATAAACCTACCAGCAGGGGATCAAATACTTATAAAGGTATATACCTATATAGAGAAAGAGATAATAGATAGATTGCTGTCAGTGTGTGTGTGTGTGTGTTACCTGAGGGCATTTTGTCACTTAGCGACAGACTTTGGCGTATCAGTTTCCTTTCTGAGCTGTTGGGGGTGGGGAGGGGGGGAAGAATGGTGGTTTAGTTCCGGGTTGGACGTAAAGGTCACACGATGACAACACACACGCACATTTAAGTGTTCCAGTTAGAGGACCATGTGCAGGAAGAACTCAAAGAAGACGACTCGCACGTGTCAGTCACACCTGCTAAATTGTCTCCAACCTGGGATGGACTAGGACCACCTAGACTGGGACCTGGTGGACAAGTCGCTTCATATTTGCGTTGTCCTGCTGCCCCCTGCTGCTCACTGTGAGCATTGCAGCCTGCCGAGCTCCAAGTCTTTTCAGGAGAAAATACGCTAATGTTGATATTTTTGACGTTTTAAACTTAGTGTGTGGGCGTGCGAAACGTTTGAGACTGTTACCACGACAACCATTGTGTGCAATCAGCGTACATTCAAGCACCTCAACAAACCTTTATTTCACATGAGTCCGAATGAAGTCCAGATGAAGGGTTTCACAGGGACAGGAAGTGCTGCCCTGCCACCCGCAGGCAGCCTTCAGTCATTACATGCAGGTGACTGAAATTTATATTCTTAAAACTTCAAGCAAGTGAGCCAAGATGATGGTGATGATGTTGATGATGATGATGATGACGACGTCACCTACTGCAGCCACCAGAGGGAGCCTAAAAGTAATATCAATCAAACGACTCTCAGCCCCTCCTCTTCCTCCTCGTCGTCTTCATCAGTCTTCTTGCCAAAAGCGGTGGAGAGCTCCTGCAGGAGAAGCTCCTGCGACGGCTGCAGAGACCTCCTGCAGCCCGCGTCTTCATGGCCTATGACGGCGTTCGGCTGCGACGCCTCCAGGGCGTCCCTCAGGGAGTCACAGGCGGGATCGGGTCTGAGCTTGGGCAGCTCCCGGACCTCCTGCGTCTTGGCCGCGCCACTGGTCAGGAAGCTGGTCTCAAGGGATTTGAGCACCTGAAGGCCGAAGTCGCCCACCTCCTCGTAGAGCGGCTCCGGAGACTCAGAACGCTCCTCCACAGAGTCTTGCTGCACTTTCATGGGCTAAAGGACACGAGAGAGACAAGTCAGTCGAGTCCCGGGGTCACTGAGAGCTGTGTGAGCCTAAGACTCACAAAAAACATTGAGAGGGTCCTGCGGTCGTGAAGCTTCCTCTGTGGACAGGAAACCACACACACACGAGTTACACTCGAAGGTGATCTAGAGATTCAAACCAGTCCATCGAGTGAACGAGTCAAAAAGCGAACCAGGGTCTGATTGGCCGTCAGCATGCTGTTGTTGCTCTCATCTCCTCGGATCGGAATCAGAGGCATGGTGCCGAACTTCTGCTTGGCGATGTCAGAAGACGAGTGACGCCTGAGGACAGGCGGCCCGGGGTCGTCATTCTAGAACAGAGCGGGTCGGCTCAGACGGGGTTCTGATGAGGAGTCAGAGCAGCCTCCTGTTGTCACGGCAACTGGATGGTGGAAAAAACTGACCTGAGCTTTGAGGAAGCTGCTGATCCAATCCCACAAGTCAGCCTCACTCATGCAGCACAGGAACCTACACACACACATACACGCGCTCGCGCGCGTGCACAGTGTAAGGATATTCATCCGCTATTAAAAAGTCATCATGTGTTTGTGTACTTACAGTTGATGTTTGTGTGACATCACCGTAAAACCCCACCTGCAACAACAATCATGTGACATCATGGTCATGTGACCTGAAGAGGACGTCACCTGACACTTGTTAAACATGCCACAGTTCAGTGCACATTAGCCTAGCTTAGCACAAAGACTTGTGCTGTGTCTCGATTGGCGCACTTCCATGCTTACACTCATTTAAGTGCATTGATACTGAGAAGCACAGCGAAATGCAGTGCACTGTCAGTACCAGGATGTTCACTACACTCAAAATGGTGAGCGTGCTGTGATGGTCACTTACCACCCGCAACAGTCGCCATCTCGGCTACGTAGCGGAAGGGGAGAGACTAACTTGGGTAGTTGCAATTCACCAATAAAAAGGAGAGAAGAAGAAGCGGGTATATGTTGCACCATTTCCGGTAAGTGCGCAACAGGAGGTATGGATTTGGGCGCCACTACACTGTCAAAATTTGCGTACACAGTATACTTACTGAAGAGTACAGATTTTGAGTGCATAAGTGCATTCACACTGAGAAGTACGGCAAAATGCAGTGCACTGTCAGCACCCGAATGTTCATAGCACTCTCAAAATGGTGAGTGATGGACACTTACCACCCTCAATCGTCGCCATCTTGTGTCGTGTCATTTCCATTAAGTGCATAACAAGAGTAATGGATTTGGGACAGCACTACACTGTCAAAATCTGAGGGGAGTATTCCATTTGAGATACAGCACAGTACTCTTTGTCGAGTGCAGCCATTGGTAGAACGTGGAGATGTGGGTGCGTGTCACCTTGTAGGAGCTTTGAGCTTCCTGCGGATGCCCATGTAGACCTTCATGGACTTGAGAGGCCATTCCTTCTCTGCTTTGAAGCTCTGAGGGCCACAAAAAACAACAACTTGTACCACGGAAGTCCTCTGTTGTTTTGTGAGAGAGACGAGCCAGTACCTTCTTGTCTTTGAGCAGCAGAAGTTTGTTCTTCTTAATCTGAAAGCTTCTCTCCTGGAACTTGTTGCCCTGCAGGAGCTTGGGAGGCTCCTCGCGACACTTGAGCACACCCACCTTCATCAGGTCACTCTTGTAGGCTGCATGACACACATGCACGTCATTTGTGTCTGTGTGTGTTGTTGCAAGTGTGACCTACAGGTGAGGATGTTGATGCCGTCGCCTTTAGGGACCCTCTTCACCATCAGGAAGGCGGAGCTTGGGTCGGCCATCTTGCACCACTGCAGCGCCTGCTCCAGAACTTTCTCTTTGGGATGCAACGGGCGCTCTTTGGACACAAAACAATACACACATGTATACATGTGTGGAGTTGTACATGTGAGTGTGTGTCTGCAAGTGGCCCACACACCCAGCTGGCCATCTTCTATGACCTCAAAGGTCATCCACACGTCTTTGTCTCCAGCTGGAACGTTCCTCATGTAGAGCACCTGGTTGGTCAGCTCCTCCGCACACATGGTGGGGGACACCTGGAGGTGCCAAAGGTGGTAAGTGTTAGGGGTAAGGGTAAAGGTTAGGGTGTGTGTGTGTGTACTTTGAGGGTGATGCAGCTGTCAGGCGTCTTCATCTCCAGGTAGACTTCAATGATCAGGTCCCCTGCCTGAGACAACTAAAGACAGAGAGGACATCACACGCATGTTGGGCCCCCTTACTGTCATGGTGTGCACATACCTGAGTGTCCTTCCATGAGGTGATGAGGCTGATCTCCAGCTCGATCTGAGTCTGGTGTTCTTCGTCGATCTGACAGGGCAAAATATCCGATCAGGTGTGGACTCAAAAGAGTGGACGGGGCGTCCGCAAAGCGTTCTACTCACATCAAAGACATGTAAGTAGTTGTCAATCAAATCCTCCACAATCTTCACTTCGTGTTCCCCTTTCCCGTCAGTTTGGAAGAGGCTGGGAGCGAAGAGCAGGGACAGGTTCTTGGTGCACATCTGGTTCAGGTCGGCACATTTCTGGACCCTGAGAGGAGCAGTCGGTTGATCGCGTGACGCCAAGGGGACGCCATGTAGGCTCCAATCACAACTCACCTGTAAAGGTGACTCACAAGTGCAGCCAGAGTCATCCTGTTGACTCGTGGAAGAGTTCGAATGATCTCCTTGTAGCGGTCCAATCGTGCGCCTTTGGAAGGGATTTCTAAGGCATAAACAGGGAAAAGGTACTGTAACATCATGACCCCTTTCCCACGTGGGGCGGCCCTTGCAGTCATCCCTTGTTTATCACAGTAAATCAACCGTGATAAGTGAATTTCTGTGAAGTAGGATTCCTTATTTATAGAAATATTTTAATATTTACAGCATAGAAAACCTCTTTACGACCATCTAAATCAGTTTTTTTAACATTATTAGAGCCCTCTAGACATGAAATAACACCCCTACAGTCACCTTTACACTCCCATTGCCCAATATAGTATACATAATAAGAGAAAATAAGACATACTAAAACATAAATAAGCCATAATAATAATAATAATAATAATAATGCATAGTATAACTACTTGTTTTACTGTGCATATGACAATAAATATCACACAAATATCTATCTTTTCACCCACACCTGGTCAGCAGTCATCACGTAGTTTTGGGCAATATGTACTTGTAAGCATGTATGCAATTGCAGTATTATGTCAAGACTGTTCAGGTAAAACCTAATTTGTAAATCTATGTGAACTTCACATGTACTGTATTTTAATTAGGGGTGCACAATAAATATCAGCCCGACATTAGGAATTATGATGTCATAAAGGTTAAATCCGATTAAAAAATAGCTCAGATAACGGATATTTTCTTTAAAAAACGCTCCAATGAAGCGACATTGTCCGTACTGTGCTGCAGGGTGAGAGGGTGAGCAAATCCAGCGCTCCTTTTTCTCCTACGCGTAACGCGTTGTAAACAAGCATGCCGTCGATCATGTGGGACCTCCCCATCGCCTCAGACAGCTCGTGTGCGCGTGCTCGTTGCACCACATGCTCCACAAACACTTTGCGACCGAGAGAAAAAAACATCAACCCTCGACACACCAAACCCCACCAGCCACCCGAAACACTACCATTGCCACAACAGCGTCCCGAAAGCCCAGACTGACGCCCGTACCAGCTGCAAATAAAAGGCCCAGAGCCCACTCCTAAACACCGACCCCGGTAATAAAAAGATATCTGTTATCAGTCTGAGGTTGAAAAAAATATATTGTGCATCCCTAATTTTAATAATCAGTCAACAAAGAACCTCAACTTCTATAATTCGAAGAACTGTTTACTTATCTGAGAAAGGGAGGGCAGAATATATATCATTGAAGAGACTTCACTCCACTTATGGTCTCGTGGACAAGAAGTAGACTTACTGGCAGCTTCCTGCCACAGCGGGTGGAGGTCGACCATGAAGACGGGGTCGTCGATCTCCCTGAAGAACCGCTTCAGGACATCCGTCACGTCCTCGATGAAGTGGTCCCCGATGCGCAGTTTGACGTTCCGGGCATCTTTCCGAAACTCCTCCATGAGCAGTTTGATTCTGGACTTGGCTCCATTCTTGCGATAGATCCCCTCGTGACCCAGCCCTGCGGGCGTCGACACCGACAGCCTTAAGCGCTCTGAATGCGTGGCCTCAGGGCGTGGTCTCTCTACCACTTTGCTCACCGTACTGCGTGATGAAGGCAATGCAGCTGTCCACGATGATCGGGATGTCGTTCCTGCTCAGCTGCTGCTCGCGCAGTGAGTTGCCCTTACCGCCGGCGGCCCGCTCGACGTCCGAGTGCCACAGGGTGAAGTCCATGCGGCCAACTCCTTGCAGGTGGAACGTCCTAACGCACAGGCGACATTCGACGACCCTGATCAGCAGGCAGAGAAAGAACTGATGCCGAGGTCCACTCACCTTCCTTTCTCAACCAACACTAGGATGTCTTTCTTCTCATGGTTCTGGCTTTCCGAAGCGACGCCTTCAACATAAACACGGTCAGCCAAACAAAACCCTGGATGGGGCCTAGAGAAGACTAAAATCTACTGACTCAGCTCCTGCAGGCGCTTCAGGTTGATGATGTCTTCAGCAGCGCCGTCGTTTTGGGGACAGATGAAAAGGTTGGACTTCTGCAGGACAAAGTACGCCTCCTTCCACTGCTGAGGGTCCAACATGGCTCGGTACCGCAGTCGCCCGATGCGCTCAAACTCCCGAGTCAGCAGACAGTGACAGCTGAGCGGCGTGGCGGCCTAGCAAGCACATGACCATTAAAAGCCCAGTAACGAGTAGAACTTGTCATTGGGACAATGAGCCCGTGAGAAAAACATCCAACCTTCCCGATGGCACTGGTCCAGGCGTGCAGGACCTCGGCCGTCTCCACACCAAACTGATAGAGTTTGTCCGATGTCAAATACAGCTCAAAGGTGTAACGGAACCTGAGCGGGGAAAACACGGCGTCAAACCCCGGTTTCACTTTGACCCAACGTGGGGTGGACCAACACGTCACCTGTCCACAAAGCCGTTGTTGTTGTTGGCCGAGTCTGGTCGGGTGACTCCCAAACATACCACGTCCTTGAGGACGATCTCCATGCACGGTTCCGTTGATCTGTCTGACTGGTAGAAGAGTAGCGACTGATCCACCGAACACCAGAACTTCTGGAAGTCTATCACAGTTCAGACAGGAATGTGATGCACAAAAGTAGCCGCGTCTGTCGTCTGGAGGACATTTCATCAAAAGCAGGATCTGAACCTTCTCGAGATCGGCGGGACAGGGTCCCCCTGCTGACGCAATTGGATCTGAAGAGGAAGCCCGAGTAAACAACCGTCTTCATGATCTCATCGTAGACGCCAGGATCTGAAGGAAGTCAAGTAGTGAAGATGAGATTGTGCTCTTACTGTTCATAGATGGTGAGATCGGATCACAGAAAAGGTCAGAGTCGTGGTGTTCGTGGTTCTGACCCGGGGCGGTGCAGTTCACTAGCAGGTCTCTGCTTGTCTGGTGACCGTGGGTGGTGCCTGACAGGTGACTAGCTCTTGCCTCAGTGAAGATGTGAGTGACCGTTTTGAGGAGCGTATGTTCAGAGACAGCTGAACATAAGACCTACAGGATGACACGGACAAACAAGTCATTGATAGGCGGCTGAAAAAGATCAATCTGATGAACCGATGAGCAGTGGCGATCAAGGAAGTGGACTGATGCACTTCCTATGTACTTTTGGAGGTTCTGATCTGCACCTTGAGCAGCTGTTCCTGGCTGCTAAAAGCTGGATGGGCCAGTCGGTACCAACCGTCTCGGTACTTGTGACCAATGAACTCTCGCCTCTGACTCGGGGACGCGTCGCAGTCCAGCTCGTCAGACTGGGGCAAGTGGGCCGCCCAGAACTCGTTAGCGTGGTCGTTACCCAGCATGATGAAGAGCTGCCACAGCAACGGAACAAAGACAAGAAAAAGTCTTTTGTGTGTATCAGGTTTTGACCCGGTTCGGGTCTTACCTGCACGATCTCATTGCTCCACACGCTGGTGTCCAGTTTCAGACTCTGAACTTTGGAAACCATTGTTCCCAGACCTCTGTGCTGACCTGACACACACACACATAAAGTCATGAGTGTGTGTGGTAGTTAGACATCAAAGTAGATATCAGTTGAATTAAATATAAGCCATACTAATACACTAACAGTAACATCTCCATCCCGCGGCTGTTAGCACTTCCTGTTAGCATGTAGCTAACACAGTGTTAGCTCACAATGATGTTATCTGGTCTCACTGTACCGGCACAGTTCTTGCAGATGACCACGCACAAGTTGATGGAGGCCCAGTCCGGGTTGATAGCCCTGCAGTCAGCACACATCCGGTTGGAACGGTTGGACCAGATCTTCTCGGCCACCTCGTAGTCCGACAGTGTCTCGGTGATGGCATCCTGCAGCGCCTCCATCCAGTCCCGCTTCTCCCGGTCCGAGTCGGCAGTGAAGCTGTGGAGGAGAATAATAAGAGGACAAATCAAACGGCTGATGATGATGTTGATGAAGATACCGTCGTACCTGAAGGTTCTGTAAGGCGTGATGAGGTCGAAACTCTTGTGTTTCCCGTCTCGGATCGTGGCACCACGAGCCTCGATCACAGTAATGCCGATTCCGTTACGAAAACACTGCAACCACGGAAGAAGAGATGACACACACACACACACGTGTCAAAGTTCTGCAGGGATCAGGGGCTGATCAGGAGAACGCTTGTGACGCCACCTGTTCGCTCTTGTGGAGCCAAATCTGCTCCGTGTTGATGGCGACGTAAACTTTTGACTTGGTTCCTTTCAACTCCAGCAAGCCATGTTTCTGACAGTGAGATCCTGGACCGAACCAGCGCCCCCCCAATACCAGCTGGTCTCTGACATGATCCTGCAGCGTCGACACCCAACGCCGCCTGAGCACTGACAAACACACGCACACACACACACACACACAAACACACAGTGGTGAAGTGTTTTGCATTGAAAATACCGTGCTTTGTGAGTGTGTGTGTTTACCTTCATTATCTGCCTTAAAAACAAAGATACGCTGACTCGTCACTATTTCAAATTTGTTGTCTTTGGAGGGGCGGGCCATCTGGATAGCAGCCAATGGGATGACTCCTTTAGGGT